>NC_053028.1:339847907-340018489 GCF_003073215.2 Triticum urartu
TTCTATTATTGTAGATTTTTCTGAAGTTCTTCACCATTAAGCTCAATTGTTCATTGAAGACTTTTTTCCTATTTGATGGTGTAGGGGCATCACATGAAGTTTTATAGGCACCACTTGACTTGTTGTGGAGCTCTTCCATATCCTTGAGTGACATCTCTTGAGTGGCAATTCTACCAATGACTTCCGTTGGCTTGAGATCTTCGTAGTTGGGCATCATTTGGATCAAGGTGCACACGGTATCATATTTTCCATCCAAGGCTCTTAGGATCTTCTTGATGATGAATTTGTCGATCATCTCTTCACTTCCTAAGCCGGCAATCTCATTTGTGATGAGAGCAATCCTAGGGTACATCTCAGTGACTCCTTCACCATCCTTCATTTTGAACTTGTCAAGTAGACTTTGAAGCACATCCAATTTGGATTCCTTGATAGACTCGGTACCTTCGGGCATATCAACCAAAGTATCCCAAATTTCCTTTGCATTCTCAAGGCGGCTGATTTTGTTGAATTCTTCGGGGCACAATCCGTTGAAGAGAATATCACAAGCTTGAGCTGAAGGAAATATGCCCTAGAGGCAATAAAAAGTTGTTATTTATATTTCCTTATATCATGATAAATGTTTATTATTCATGCTAGAATTGTATTAACCAGAAACTTAGTACATGTGTGAATACATAGACAAACAGAGTGTCACTAGTTTGCCTCTACTTGACTAGCTCGTTGAATCAATGATGGTTATGTTTCCTAACCATAGACATGAGTTGTCATTTGATTAACGGGATCACATCATTAGAGAATGATGTGATTGATTTGACCCATCCGTTAGCTTAGCACGATGATCATTTAGTTTGTTGCTATTGCTTTCTCCATAACTATACATGTTCCTATGACTATGAGATCATGCAACTCCGGAATACCGGAGGAACACTTTGTGTGCTACCAAACGTCACAACGTAACTGGGTGATTATAAAGGTGCTCTATAGGTGTCTGTGATGGTGTTTGTTGATTTGGCATGGATCAAGATTAGGATTTGCCACTCCGATTGTCGGAGAGGTATCTTTGGGCCCTCTCGGTAATGTACATCACTATAAGCCTTGCAAGCAATGTAGCTAATGAGTTAGTTACGAGATGTAGCATTACGGAACGAGTAAAGAGACTCGCCGGTAACGAGATTGAACTAGGTATTGAGATATCAATGATCGAATCTCGGGCAAGTAACATACCATGACAAAGGGAACAATATATATCGTTATGCGGTTTGACTGATAAAGATCTTCTAGAATATGTAGGAACCAATATGAGCATCCAGGTTCAGCTATTGGTTATTAACCGGAGACATGTCTTGGTCATGTCTACATAGTTCTCGAACCCGTAGGGTCCGCACGCTTAACATTTGGTGACGATCGGTATTATGAGTTTATGTGTTTTGATGTACCGAAGTTAGTTCGGAGTCCCGGATTTGTTCACAGACATGACGAGGAGTCCCTATATGGTCGATACATAAAGATCGATATATTGGACGACTATGTTTGGACATCGGAAGGGTTCCGAGTGAAGTTCGGACATATACCGGAGTACCGAGGGGTTACCGGAACCCCCGGGGGAGTTTAATGGGCCTTATGGGCCTTAGTAGAAAGAGAGGAGGGGCTGTTAGGGAAGGCCGCGCGCCCCCTCCCCTCTGGTCTGAATTGGACTAGGAATGGGGGGAACCCCCCTTTCCTTCTCCCTCTTTCCTCCTTCCTTCTCCTACTCCTACTACATGGAAAGGGGGGAAATCCTACTCCCGGTGGGAGTAGGACTCCCCATGGGGCACGCCATAGGAGGGCCGGCCCTCCCCCTCCTCCACTCCTTTATATACGGGAGAGGGGCACCCCATAGACACACAAGTTGATCATTGATCTTTAGACGTACGACTACATCAACCGCGTTGTCATAACACTTCCTCTTACGGTCTACGAGGGTACGTAGACGATACTCTCCCCTCTCGTTGCTATGCATCACCATGATCTTGCGTGAGCATAGGAATTTTTTTGAAATTACCGCATTCCCCAACAGTGGTATCAGAGCCAGGTTTATGCGTAGATGTTATATGCACGAGTAGAACACAAAGGAGTTGTGGCCGTGGCTATATACATATTGCTTGCCGTCACTAGTTGATTCTTGATTCAGCGGCATTATTGGATGAAGTGGCCCAGACCGACATTACGTGTACGCTTACGCGAGACTGGTTCTACCGACGTGCTTCGCACACAGGTGGCTAGTGGGTGTATGTTTCTCCAACTTTAGTTGAATCGGATTCAATGAACAGGGTTCTTTCTGAAGATCAAAAATCAATCACTATACCGCGTTGTGGTTTTGATGCATAGGTAAGAACGGTTCTTGCTCAGCCCGTAGCAGCCACGTAAAACTTGCAACAACAAAGTAGAGGACGTCTAACTTGTTTTTGCAGGGCATGTTGTGATGTGATATGGTCAAGACATGATTCTAAATTTTATTGTATGAGATGATCATGTTTTGTAACACGGTTATCGGCAACTGGCAGGAGCCATATGGTTGTCGCTTTATTGTATGAAATGAAATCACCATGTAATTGTTTTACTTTATCACTAAGCGGTAGCTATAGTCGTAGAAGCAATAGTTGGCGAGACAACAACGATGCTTTGATGGAGATCAAGGTGTCAAGCCGGTGATGATGGTGATCATGACGGTGCTTTGGAGATGGAGATCAAAGGCACAAGATGATGGCCATATCATATCACTTATATTGATTGCATATGATGTTTATCCTTTATGCATCTTATTTTACTTAGTTCGGCGGTAGCATTATAAGATAATATCTCACTAAATTTCAAGGTATAAGTGTTCTCCCTGAGTATGCACCGTTGCTACAGTTCGTCATGCCGAGACACCACGTGATGATCATGTGTGATAAGCTCTACGTTCACATACAACAGGTGCAAGCCATTTTTGCACACGCGGAATACTCGGGTTAAACTTGACGAGCCTAGCATATGCAGATATGGCCTTGGAACACTGGAGACCAAAAGGTCGAGCGTGAATCATATAGTAGATATGATCAACATAGTGATGTTTACCATTCAAAACTACTCCATCTCACGTGATGATCGGACATGGTTTAGTTGATATGGATCACGTGATCACTTAGATGATTAGAGGGATGTCTATCTAAGTGGGAGTTCTTAAGTAATTTGATTAATTGAACTTCAATTTATCATGAACTTAGTACTTGATAGTATTTTGCATGTCTATGTTGTTGTAGATCGATGGCCCATGTTGTTGTTCCTTTGAATTTTAATGCGTTCCTAGAGAAAGCTAAGTTGAAAGATCATGGCAGCAACTACATGGACTGGGTCCATAACTTGAGGATTATCCTCATTGCTGCATAGAAGAATTGCGTCCTGGAAGCACTGCTAGGTGACAAACCTGTTGCAGGAGCAACGCCAGATGTTATGAACACCTGGCAGAGCAAAGCTGACAACTACTCGATAGTTCAGTGGGCCATGCTTTACGGCTTAGAACCGGGACTTCAACGATGTTTTGAACTGAAGGAAATATGCCCTAGAGGCAATAATAAAGTTATTATTTATTTCCTTATATCATGATAAATGTTTATTATTCATGCTAGAATTGTATTAACCGGAAACATAATACATGTGTGAATACATAGACAAACTTAGTCTCACTAGTGTGCCTCTACTTGACTAGCTCGTTAATCAAAGATGGTTATGTTTCCTAACCATGAACAAAGAGTTGTTATTTTATTAACGAGGTCACATCATTAGTTGAATGATCTGATTGACATGACCCATTCCATTAGCTTAGCACCCGATCGTTTAGTATGTTGCTATTGCTTTCTTCATAACTTGTACATGTTCCTATGACTATGAGATTATGCAACTCCCGTTTACCGGAGGAACACTTTGGGTGCTACCAAACGTCACAACGTAACTGGGTGATTATAAAGGAGCATTACAGGTGTCTCCAAAGGTACATATTGGGTTGGCATATTTCGAGATTAGGATTTGTCACTCCGATTGTCGGAGAGGTATCTCTGGGCACTCTCGGTAATGCACATCACATAAGCCTTGCAAGCATTACAACTAAAATTTTAGTTGTGAGATTATGTATTACGGAACGAGTAAAGAGACTTGCCGGTAACGAGATTGAACTAGGTATTGGATACCGACGATCGAATCTCGGGCAAGTAACATACCGATGACAAAGGGAACAACGTATGTTGTTATGCGGTCTGACCAATAAAGATCTTCGTAGAATATGTAGGAGCCAATATGGGCATCCAGGTCCCGCTATTGGTTATTGACTGGAGATGTGTCTCAGTCATGTATGCATTGTTCTCGAACCGTATGGTCCGCACGCTTAACGTTACGATGACAGTTATTATGAGTTTATGCATTTTGATGTACCGAAGTTAGTTCGGAGTCCTAGATGTGATCACGGACATGACGAGGAGTCTCGAAATGGTCGAGACATAAAGATTGATATATTGGAAGCCTATGTTTGGATATCAGAAGTGTTCCGGGTGAAATCGAGATTTTACCGGAGTACCGGGAGGTTACCGGAACCCCCCGGGAGCTATATGGGCCTTAGTGGGCTTTAGTGGAAAGGAGAAAAGGGGCAGCCCAAGGTGGGCCGCGCGCCTCCCCCCTCCCCTAGTCCTATTAGGACAAGGAGAGGTGGCCGGCCCCCTCTCTCTCTTTCCCCCTCGGGGAATCCTATTCCAACTAGGATTGGGGGGGAGTCCTACTCCCGGTAGGAGTAGGACTCCTCCTGCGCCCTCTTCCTGGCCGGCCGCCCCCTCCCCCTTGGATCCTTTATATACGGGGGCAGGGGGGCACCTCTAGACACACAAGTTGATCCTTGAGATCGTTCCTTAGCCGTGTGCGGTGCCCCCTGCCACCATATTCCACCTCGATCATATTGTAGCGGTGCTTAGGCGAAGCCCTGCGACAGTAGAACATCAAGATCGTCACCACGCCGTCGTGCTGACGGAACTCCTCCCTGACGCTTTGCTGGATCGGAGCCCGGGGATCGTCATCGAGCTGTACGTGTGCTAAGAACTCAGAGGTGCCGGAGTAACGGTGCTTGGATCGGTCGGATCGGGAAGACGTATGACTACTTCCTCTACGTTGCGTCAACGCTTCCGTAGTCGGTCTGTGTGGGTACGTAGACAACACTCTCCCCTCTCATTGCTATGCATCACCATGATCTTGCGTGTGCGTAGGAAAATTTTTGAAATTACTGCGTTCCCCAACATGAACGTCATGGAGCATATGAGATGTTCCAAGAGTTGAAGTTAATATTTCAAGAAAATGCCCGGATTGAGAGATATGAAGTCTCCAATAAGTTATACAGCTGCAAGATGGATGAGAATAGTTCTGTCAGTGAACATATACTCAGAATGTCTGGGTACCACAACCACTTGACTCAACCGGGAGTTAATCTTCCTGATGATAGTGTCATTGACAGAGTTCTTCAATCACTTCCACCAAGCTACAAGAGCTTCGTGATGAACTATAGTATGCAAGGGATGGATAATACGATTCATGAGCTCTTCGCGATGCTAAAGGCTACGGAGGTAGAAATCAAGAAGGAGCATCAAGTGTTGATGGTCAACAAGACCACCAGTTTCAAGAAAAAGGGTAAAGGGAAGAAGGGGAACTTCAAGAAGAACAGCAAGCTGGTTGCTACTCAAGTGAAGAAACCCAAGTGTGGACCTAAGCCTGAGACTGAGTGCTTCTACTGCAAAGGAACTGGTCAATGGAAGCGGAACTGCCCCAAGTATTTGGCGGAGAAGAAGGATGGCAAAGTGAAAGGTATATTTGATATACATGTTATTGATGTGTACCTTACTAATGCTCGCAGTAGTGCCTGGGTATTTGATACTGGTTCAGTTGCTAACATTTGCAACTCAAAACAGGGGCTACGGATTAAGCGAAGATTGGCTAAGGACGAGGTGATCGCCGTCGGCACGCTACCTCTACATCTACCTTCGGGATTAGTTTTAGACCTGAATAATTGTTATTTGGTGCCAGCGTTGAGCATGAACATTATATCTGGATCTTGTTTAATGCAGGAAGGTTATTCATTTAAATCAAAGAATAATGGTTGTTCTATTTATATGAGTAGTATCTTTTATGGTGATGCACCCTTTATGAGTGGTCTATTTTTACTAAATCTTGATAGTAGTGAAACACATGTTCATAGTATTGAAGCTGTAACATCCCAAATTTCCAATTTGGAGTGTTATGCATTAGATCATCATTGCATATCATATTTTATTGCATTTTGGTTTGATCCTAGAAATTCTACACAACTCAAGGACCCACAGAGAGAGTTGGGGATTTCGTTATTTTTCATATTTGAGTTCTCTCAAATCTTGAAAAGAGGATCATTTGATTTTAATTATTTTCTCTTCATAAATTTCTTTTATGAAAATAAAGAGAGGGGATAAAATGACTTTCCCAAAATAAAGAAATATTGGATATTTAATATTAAAATCAAATAGGATTTTATTCGGAATTTTATTGCTATTTTTTTGAAATTAAGAAAAATATGCGTTTTTCAAAATTGCATTTTAGGCCCAAATAAATGTTCACCTTGTCCGTTAGATTTTTAGAGGACGGGGAAAATTAATTTCAGGATTTCTTGGAGTCCGTTTAGTATTTCTTTTCTTTCTTTTTCTGCACGTCGGAATATTTAAATAAAAGGAAACCGACTCTGGGCCGTAACCGACTGGGACTCTGCCCGGCCAGCCTTTAAAGCCCGAGGAGCTGAGCCACGCAGCCCACCGCTCCGCCCAGCCAAACCCTAGCACGCTGCCGCCTTGCCTCGCCGCCGTTGCCGCTGACGAGCCGCTGCCTCGCCTCGCCACCGCCGGACCCCGCCGAACCCAAGGTAGATGCCGCCGGGTTTTTTAGAAACCGACCAGTTTTTTAAATATAAACCCTAGTTTCGGTTTTTTATTTTAAATCGGTTTAGATCGGGTTTTTTCGGTTCGGTTAAATACCGGACATTCGTCTGTATGTTCGTTTTAACGAACGGTTTTCGCCCGTGAGCCACAGACAGCGAACGTTCGTTCGTTAGCCTGTTCGTCAGTTTTTCTTTTTCTCGGATTTTTTGCTATTATTTTCGATCGCGATTTCTGATCCGATATTCATTTTAGTTTAACTTTTCGCTCGTTAGTCAGAATTAGGCGATTCAAGCGCCTAGATCTTCGTCTCGAAGCCCTCTTTCTATTTGACCAACTTGAACAAGATGTTGAAACAGTAAAATTTGACTTTAGTTCAGATTAGTAATCGGATCTTGTTTCTTTCGCAATTTGTGTTTCGTTGCTTCGTTCGATTTGATTCTTTTTGCAAACCGGATTTCTTAAGTTGAACTTTCTGGTTAGATTTTCTTATTTGAGTTTTACCCGTGCTTCTAGTTGAGTGCTTATTGTATGCTTGTTTGTTTGCGATAGAGTACCCGGAGTGCGAAGCGTGCTACTACGAGTCTCTAGGTTTTGCGGATCATCAGCAAGGCAAGTAACACTTTGATCATACTTCTTTACTACCCAGTCTTATTGCATTAGATTCAATCCTCAAACACTTGCATGATTAGGATCTGATTAAATTGTGGGTTTTGGGAAGTAGATGGGGTAGTACCTATGCACCTGTTTTAATATCAAACCCTCGGGGGTTACCTCTACGTTGCCTATATTGCTATGCTATGCTCGTATATGTGGATTGGGTTTGAGAGTATTCATGACAGATGTGAGCTTGTTAACTAATGGTTCAACTTAAGATGGCAACTTAAATACACATCTGGGTGGATTGCTTGTGGACACCTGGAGTACCCAGTGTTTTCCTAGGATATCTCGGAGGACCCATGTGATCATCTTACGGCCCGCCACCTAGGCTCAAAGGGATCATAAGATTATTCATGCTAGAAACTTCCATGTGCAGCCACAAGCTATTATGGGCTCTAGCATAGTTGAGTAAGTTGTGTGAAGCTCTTGAAGAGGTAGACTAGCAGATGTAGTGGGTTGTAGGTGGTATAGTCTACCCAGAGTAGAGAGTTAATGCTTCAGAAAGACTGTGTCTCGAATCTCTGACCATGGATGTATTTGAGTCTTATGGGGAAAAGTGTGCAAACCTCTGCAGAGTGTATAAACTAATCATGGTTAGTCGTGTCCCAGGTTATGGACATCTTGAGTATCTGGTTCTTGGATTATCATGGTTGATCTCATCCCTCTTAATTTAAATTGATTGGGATTAATTATGATGTTTAATTGGGATTGAGTTGGAGGAACCTTCTCAATGTTTAACAACTACCATGATAGTTAGATAAAATTTATTCCTTTGTTGTAGGGAAATTTGGCTTTTCGCAAAAACATGTTAACCATTCAACCTACACCAGCCAAATATGCATGTAGTGATAGCATTTGTTTTGTTCATTGTTCTCTTGTGTTACCTTGCCAGCATATTCCATATGCTGACCCGTTTGGGGTTGCAATGTTTATGTTGTAGACTTTTCAGACGACGATTAAGGAGCCATAGGTCATTGTCTTTCACTCAGTGATGTCGTTGGAGTTGATGGACTCGCTTTATCTTCCAAGCCTTTCGTTGTTATCGATTTAGATGGCCTTAAGCCATATTTATTATTTTTGTTCTCTTTTGAGACATTCGATGTAATAAGTGTGTGATTACTACTCTGTTATAAATCCTCAACTACTGTGCGTGTCAGCATTACCGATCCAGGGATGACACTGATGCACAGCGATCGGACTGTTTGAGGTCTGGTCGCTACAAGATGGTATCAGAGCACACATTGACTGTAGGTCACGACCACTAAGCTAAAACCCTAGATCACTACTCTCTTCTCATTTCTAACTCTTCTCCCTTTTCTACTCTTTAGGACAGACATGAGGAACAAGTTTGCACAACCGGATGAAGACACACCCTTTGGACGACACTTAAAGGAAGTCACTAAATACCTGAACATTGGAATACCAAGCTTCACCGGGACCTACAATGCCACTTTACCATAAGAGGAGCGCTGGATGATCCAAGTTCAAATTCTAGGAAGGACGTTCATGCCAGTCACTGAGCCCATAGAGTTTTCCTTTGATGCACCCACCTGGAGTCTAGGCAAGAGTATGGCAGCCCACATCACCATGGGACGCATTGGAGAAGTTTACCACAAGGATCTCAAGGATACTATCTACCAGATTTGTGGGCGCCGAGATGATCAATGGGAGATGATCAGCACCAGGAAGGATAGATCAATTGCCGCTTTCATCCAGGAGTTAAACCAGCACATTCATCGCCAGGAGAACCAGATGTGCGCAGGCATGATAGATCTGAAGAAGGCAACGACAAGGATCACGGAGCTTGAAGAGGAACTCAAGGCTACTCGCAAAGATTTTTAGGAGGAAATCGTCGTACTAGTGGAGAAGAATGATGATCTAACACGTTAGTTAGGAGTATTCATGGGAGACCCCGCGCCAGGAGGAGAAGATGACGATTCCACCTGCCCGGAGAACTACATCATCATCAATGACACCGACTCGGACCCCAACGATAGCGATGATGACTTTGTTGATGAAGCTGGAGCAGATATTATGGAGTCTTCTACCGATCAATTTTTTTAGTCGACCACCATAACAGTAGTAGTATTCCCCCATGTAAATAGTATAGTCCAAGCACTTTTATAACGATAGTTAGACCGATTGTATGCCCTTGTTTGAATTGATTGAAGTGATATGATTGTGTTTGTCTCATGTGCATATGGGTAGTGTTTCCCCCCCCTAGACTCCATTCTACTCTGTTTTCTCATCTTTTCTAAACCCATCAGATGCCTCTGAGATGCGACAATGGATTTGCCTTCCCACCGGAGCTCACTTAGTTGATCCAGCAGCAGAATGCATTGATGCAGATACTAGTCCAGAATCAGAATCAGGGGAACAACAACAATAACAACAACCCACCACCACCACCTGTTGATCACTTAGCCCGTTTTCTAAGGCTGAATCCGCCGGTGTTCTCCAGTAGCACCGAGACGATAGTCACAGATGATTGGCTCTGCAAGATTGGAAGGGAGTCGACCACTGCAGGATGCACAGATGCGGAAAGAGTGTGTTTTGCCTCACATCAGCTTGATGGACCCGCAGCAGCATGGTGGGAGAATTACACTGTCACCTATCCCATCGACATTGTTACGTGGGACTAGTTTCAGTAGGCCTTTCGCACAGCCCATGTATCAACAGGAGCTATGTCCATGAAGAAGCATGAGTTTCGCAACTTACGCCAAGGAGGACGCACTGTTTGCCAGTATGTGGATGACTTTAGCAAGCTAGCACGTTATGCCCCAGATGATGTTGCTACAGATGCAGCTAAACAAGATAAGTTTCTGGAAGGACTGAATGATGAGCTGAGCATGCAGTTGATGGTAGCAACTTTTAATGACTACCAACAGTTGGTAGATAGAGCTCTCATGATTGAAGGGAAGCAGCAGCAGATTGAAAACCGTAAGAGGAAGTATGGACACGGGAAGTATAATTTTGGAGCTCAGCAGAGACCCCGTTTTACCCCAAACTCGGGAGGAACCCTCAAACATAACCATGGAGGTCACAACCACAATGGAGGGGTTGCGCACAACCATAGTGGCCCCAGTAATGAAAATGGTAATGGAGGAAGCAATGGCCAGAATCATACCAACCCTGCAATGCCCGCCAAGAAGGATCTAAGTCACATTACTTGTTTCAAGTGCGGGGAGAATGGACATTATGCCAAAGAATGTTCTAAAGAAAACAATGGAAATGGCAATGGAAGCTCTGGGAAGAAGCCCAACCCTTTCAACAGGGGACAAGTGAAACACGTTAGCGTGGAGGAGATTGAAGCACAACCCGATGCAGTAATAGGTAAGTTTATGATTAAGTCATTTACTGCAATCGTTCTTTTTGGTACTGGTGCATCGCATTCATGCATATCAAGGGGATTTGTGGATAAGTTTAGACTGACAACCAAAACCCTTAGGACACCCATGTTAGTAACCTTGCCAGGAGCAGAGTATATGGCTAGCCTTTGGTGTGATCGGTTACCATTAAGGATTGGTAACTATCTATTTCCCTCGGACCTAATAGTATTGGAGTCACGAGGACTGGATCTGGTATTAGGCATGGATTGGTTATCGAAGTATGAATGGAACATTGACTGCGCCAGTAAGTCGATTTTGCTTACCACCCCAGAAGGAAGAAGGATCAAGTATGTATCCCGGCATGTGCCGAATAGGACTCAAGTAAATTCCTTATCAGGAGTTGTACAGGAGGAAGTACCAGTGGTGAAGGATTTCCCGGATGTATTTCCAGAGGAGTTGCCAGGCATGCCGTCGGATAGAGACATTGCGTTTTTGATTGAGCTTTTGACAGGCACAGGGCCAATCTCTAAGAGACCGTACAGGATGCCCGCAAAGGATTTAGAGGAAATTAAGAAGAAGATTAAGGAGTTACTGGATAAAGGTTATATTCGCCGAAGCTCGTCACCTTGGGGATCACCAGTACTTCTAGTGGAGAAGAAGGATGGATCGTTGAGGATGGTTGTTGATTATCGAGGATTGAATGAGGTGACGATCAAGAATAAGTACCCACTGCCGATGATCAATGATTTGTTTGACCAGCTGCAAGGAGCTAAGGTGTTTTCCAAGATCGATCTGCGATCAGGGTACCACCAGTTGAATATTCAAGAGCAGGATATACCTAAGACAGCTTTTACCACAAGGTACGGGCTATATGAGTATACTGTTATGTCATTTGATCTGACTAACGCACCTGCGTATTTCATGAACATGATGAACAAGGTTTTTATGGAGTTTTTGGATAAGTTCGTCGTGGTGTTCATTGATGATATTCTGGTCTACTCAAAGAATGAAGAGGAACATAAGGAGCATTTGCGTTTGGTACTTGGGAAGCTCAGAGAACACCAGTTATATGCCAAGTTCAGCAAGTGTGAGTTTTGGTTGAAGGAAGTTGGATTCCTCGGACATGTTATATCCGGAGAAGGAATAGCAGTAGACCCTGTCAAGGTTGTCACCGTGACAAATTGGGAAGCCCCACGTCAGTTGGAGAGATCCGGAGTTTTCTTGGACTCGCAGGATACTACCGGAGGTTCATTGACAATTTCTCAAAGATTGCAAAGCCCATGACGGAGTTGTTGAAGAAGGACACTAAGTTCAAATGGACTGAGGAATGTGAGGCCAGTTTTCAGGAATTGAAGAAACGCTTGGTTACAGCTCCAGTGTTGATTCTTCCAGATCAACGCAAGGATTACCAGGTGTATTGCGATGCTTCTCAACGAGGACTTGGAGCAGTGCTTATGCAGGAAGGAAGAGTTGTTTCATATGCCTCACGACAGCTCAAACCCCATGAGTTGAATTATCCTACCCATGATTTGGAGTTAGCAGCCGTAGTGCATGCGTTGAAGACATGGAGACATTTTCTCATCAGAAACCATTGTGAGGTGTGGACGGATCACAAGAGTTTGAAGTATATCTTCACGCAGAAGGAGTTGAATCTCAGACAGAGGAAATGATTGGAGCTCATTAAGGATTATGGTATGAAGTTGCATTATCATCCCGGAAACGCTAACATAGTAGCCGATGCGTTAAGCCGCAAGAGCCGTGTCAATACACTCATGACCGGAGAGTTACCCAAGGAGTTAGCGGAGGATCTTCGTGAGCTATGTTTGGAAATAGTTCCGAGGGGTTATGTAGCAGCATTGGAGATTCAGTCTACTTTGATGGATAATATCAGAGAAGCTCAGAAGACGGACAAGGAGATTGCTGAGATAAAAGAGAGGATGAGCAAAGGAAAAGCTAAAGGATTTCGTGAGGATGAGCACGATACCCTATGGTTTGAAGACCGCGTATATGTGTCAAATGATCCGGAGATCGGGAAGTTGATTCTGCAAGAGGCCCACAATTCGTCGTATTTGATTCACCCAGGAAATACCAAGATGTATCTGGATTTGAAGGATAGTTTCTGGTGGACCGGGATGAAGAAGGATATTGCAAAATATGTAGCAGTTTGTGATGTATGTCAGAGAGTGAAGGCAGAACATCATAAGCCAGCGGGATTGTTACAGCCATTGCCGATACCCGAATGGAAGTGGGATAAACTAGGCATGGACTTTATCACGGGATTGCCCAGGACAAAAATAAAAACTGACGAACAGGCTAACGAACGAGCGTTCGCTGTCTGTGGCTAACGGGCAAAAACCGTTCGTTAAAATGAACGTACGGACGAACGTCCGCTATTTAACCGAACCGAAAAAAACCGATCTAAATTGATTTTAAAAAACCAAAATTAGGGTTTATATAGAAAACCGGCCAGTTTCTAAAAAAACAGGCGGCGTCTACCTCGGGTCCGGCAGGGTCCGACGGCGAGGCGAGGCGGCGGCGGGGCAAGGCGGCGGCGGCGAGGCGAGGCGGCGTGCTAGGGTTCGGCGGGGCGGAGCGGTGGGTTGCGGGGCTCGGCTCCTCGGGCTTTAAAGGCCGGCCGGGCGGAGTCCCGGTCGGTTACGGCCGAGAGTCGGTTTCCTTTTTAAAAAAATATTCCGACATGCAGAAAAAGAAAGAAAAGAAGTACTAAACGGACTCCAAAAAATCCTGAAATCAATTTCCCCGTCCTCTAAAAATCTAACGGACAAGGTGAACATTTATTTGGTCCTAAAATGCAATTTTGAAAAACGCATATTTTTCCTAATTCAAATAAAATAGCAATAAAACTCTGAATAAAATCCTATTTGATTTTAATATTAAATCTCCAATATTTCTTTATTTTGGGAAAGTCATTTTATCCCCTCTCTTTATTTTCATAAAAGAAATATATGAAGAGAAAATAATTAAAATCAAACGATCCTCTTTTCAAGATTTGAGAGAACTCAAATATGAAAATAACGAAATCCCCAACTCTCTCCGTGGAACCTTGAGTTGCAATGATGATCTAATGCATAACATTCCAAATTAGAAATTTGGGATGTCACAAAAGCCAAAAGATGCAGAGTTGATAATGATAGCGCAACTTATTTGTGGCACTGTCGTTTAGGTCATATTGGTGTAAAGCGCATGAAGAAACTCCATTCTGATGGATTTCTGGAATCACTTGATTATGAATCCCTTGGTATTTGCGAACCATGCCTCATGGGCAAGATGACTAAAACTCCATTCTCCGGAACAATGGAGCGAGCAACAGAGTTATTGGAAATCACACGTACTGATGTGTGTGGTCCAATGAACATTGAAGCTCGCGGCGGATATCGTTATTTTCTCACCTTCATAGATGATTTGAGCAGATATGGGTATATCTACTTGATGAAACGTAAGTCTAAAACATTTGAAAAGTTCAAAGAATTTCAGAGTAAAGTGGAAAATCATCGTAACAAGAAAATCAAGTTTCTACGATCTGATCGTGGAGGTGAGTATTTGAGTTATGAGTTTGGACTTCATTTGGAACAATGTGGAATAGTTTCGCAACTCACACCACCTGGAACACCACAACGTAATGGTGTGTCCGAATGTCGTAACCGCACTTTATTAGATATGGTGCGATCTATGATATCTCTCACTGATTTACCGTTATCGTTTTGGGGTTATGATTTAGAGACGGCTGCATTCACGTTAAATAGGGTACCATATAAATCTGTCAAGATGACACCTTATGAACTATGGTTTGGCAAGAAACCCAAGTTGTCGTTTCTTAAAGTTTGGGCTTCGATGCTTATATGAAAAACCTTCAACCTGATAAGCTCAAACCCAAATCGGAGAAATGTGTGTTCATGGGATACCCAAAGGAGACTGTTGGGTACACCTTCTATCACAGATCCGAAGGCAAGATATTCATTGCTAAGAATGGATCCTTTCTAGAGAAGGAGTTTCTCTCGAAAGAAGTGAATGGGAGGAAAGTAGAACTTGACGAGGTAATTGTACCTTCTCCCTTATTGGAAAGTAGTTCATCACTGAAATCAGTTCTAGTGATTCCTACACCAGTAAGTGAGGAAGCTAATGATGATGATCATGAAACTTCTGATCAAGTTACTACCGGACCTCGTAGGTCAACCAGAGTAAGATCCGCACCAGAGTGGTACGGTAATCCTGTTCTGGAATTCATGTTACTTAACCATGACAAACCTAGAACTACGAGGAAGCGATGATGAGCCCAGATTCCGCAAAATGGCTTGAGGCCATGAAATCTGAGATGGGATCCATGTATGAGAACAAAGTATGGACTTTGGTTGACTTGCCGGAATATCGGCAGGCCATAGAGAATAAATGGATCTTCAAGAAGAAGACTGACGCTGACGGTAATGTTACTGTCTACAAAGCTCAACTTGTTGCAAAAGGTTTTTGACAAGTTCAAGGAGTTGACTACAATGAGACCTTCTCGCTCGTAGCGATGCTTAAGTCCGTCCGAATCATGTTAGCAATAGCCGCATTTTATGATTATGAAATTTGGCAAATGGATGTCAACACTGCATTCCTTAATGGATACCTTAAAGAAAAGTTGTATATGATGCAACCAAAAGGTTTTGTCGATCAAAAAGGTGCTAACAAAGTGTGCAATCTCCAGTGATCCATTTATGGACTGGTGCAAGCCTCTAGGAGTTGGAATATACGCTTTGATAGTGTGATCAAAGCATATGGTTTTGTACAGACTTTTGGAGGATCTAGTATTTACAAGAAAGTGAGTGGGAGCTCCGTAGCATTTCTGATATTATATGTAGATGACATATTGTTGATCGGAAATGATACTGAATTTCTGAATAGCATAAAAGGATACTTGAATAAGAATTTTTCAATTAAAGACCTCGATGAAGCTGCTTATATATTGGGCATCAAGATCTATAGAGATAGATCAAGATGCTTGATTGGACTTTCACAAAGCACATACCTTGATAAAGTTTTGAACAAGTTCAAAATGGATCAGTCAAAGAAAGGGTTCTTGCCTGTATTACAAGGTGTGAAGTTGAGTCAGACTCAATATTCGACCACTGCAGAAGATAGAGAGAAAATGAAAGGTGTTCCCTATGCTTCAGCCATAGGCTCTATCATGTATGCAATGTTATGTACCAGACCTGATGTGTGCCTTGATATAAGTTTAGCAGGGAGGTACCAAAGTAATCCAGGAGTGGATCACTGTACAGCGGTCAAGAACATCCTGAAATACTTGAAAAGGACTAAGGATATGTTTCTCGTATATGGAGGTGACAAAGAGCTCGTCGTAAATGGTTACGTCGATGCAAGCTTTGACACTGATCCAGATGACTCTAAGTCACAAATCGGATACGTGTTTTTATTGAATGGTGGAGCTGTCAGTTGGTGCAGTTCCAAGCAGAGCATCATGGTGGGATCTATGTGTGAAGTAGAATACATAACTGCTTCAGAAGCAGCAAATGAAGGAGTCTGGACGAAGGAGTTCATATCCGATCTAGGTGTCGTACCTAGTGCATCAGGTCCAATGAAAATCTTTTGTGGCAATACTGGTGCAATTGCCTTGGCAAAGGAATCCAGATTTCACAAGAGAACCAAGCACATCAACAGACGCTTCAATTCCATCCGCGGTCAAGTCAAGGAGGGAGACATAGAGATTTGCAAGATACATACGGATCTGAATGTTGCAGACCCATTGACTAAGCCTCTTTCAAGAGCAAAACATGATCAGCACCAAGACTCCATGGGTGTTAGAATCATTACAGTGTAATCAAGACTATTGACTCTAATGCAAGTGGGAGACTGAAGGAAATATGCCCTAGAGGCAATAATAAAGTTGTTATTTATATTTCCTTGTATCATGATAAATGTTTATTATTCATGCTAGAATTTTATTAACCGGAAACTTGGTACATGTGTGAATACATAGACAAGCAGAGTGTCACTAGTTTGCCTCCACTTGACTAGCTCGTTGAATTAATGATGGTTATGTTTCCAAACCATGGACATGAGTTGTCATTTGATTAATGGGATCACATCATTAGAGAATGATGTGATTGACTTGACCCATCCGTTAGCTTATCACGATGATCGTTTAGTTTGTCGTTATTGCTTTCTCCATAACTATACATGTTCCTACGACTATGAGATAATGCAACTCCAGAATACTGGAGGAACACTTTGTGTGCTACCAAACGCACAACGTAACTGGGTGATTATAAAGGTGCTCTACAGGTGTCTCCGATGGTGTTTGTTGAGTTGGCATGGATCAAGATTAGGATTTGTCACTCCGATTGTCAGAGAGGTATCTCTGGGCCCTCTCGGTAATGTACATCACTATAAGCCTTGCAAGCAATGTAGCTAATGAGTTAGTTACGGGATGTAGCATTACGGAACGAGTAATGAGACTTGCCGGTAACGAGATTGAACTAGGTATTGAGATACCGACGACTGAATCTCGGGCAAGTAACATATCGATGACAAAGGGAACAATACATATCGTTATGCGGTTTGACCGATAAAGATCTTCATAGAATATGTAGGAACCAATATGAGCATCCAGGTTCTGCTATTGGTTATTGACCAGAGAAATGTCTCGTTCATGTCTACATAGTTCTCGAACCCATTGGGTCCGCACGCTTAATGTTCGGTGACGATCGGTATTATGAGTTTATGTGTTTTGATGTAGAGAAGCTAGTTCGGAGTCTCGGATTTAATCACGGACATGACGAGGAGTCTCAAAATGGTCGGGACATAAAGATCGATATATTGGACGACTATGTTTGGACATCGGAAGGGTTCCGAGTGAAGTTCGGGCATATACCGAAGTACCGGGGGTTACTGGAACACCCCGGGGAGTTTAATGGGCCTTATGGGCCTTAGTGGAAAGAGAGGAGGGGCTGCCAGGGCAGGCCGCGCGCCCCTCCCCCTCTGGTCCGAATTGGACTAGGAAGGGGGGGTGCCCCCCTTTCCTTCTCCCTCTTTCCTCCTTCCTTCTCCTACTCCTACTACATGGAAAGGGGGAAATCCTACTCCCGGTGGGAGTAGGACTCCCCATGGGGCGCACCATAGGAGGGCCGGCCTTCCCCCTCCTCCACTCCTTTATATACAGGGGAGGGGGCACCCCATAGACACACAAGTTGATCATTGATCTTTAGCCGTGTGCGGTGCCCCCCTCCACCATAATCCACCTTGGTAATATCGTAGCGGTGCTTAGGTGAAGCCATGTTCCGGTAGCAACATCATCACCGTCATCACGCCATCGTGCTGATGAAGCTCTCCCTTGAAGCTCTACTGGATCGTGAGTTCGCGGGACGTCACTGAGCCGAACGTGTGCAGATCGCGGAGGTGTCGTATCTTCGGTACTAGATCGGTCGATCGTGAAGACGTATGACTACATCAACTGCGTTGTCATAATGCTTCCGCTTACGATCTACGAGGGTACGTAGATGATACTCTCCCCTCTCGTTGCTATTCATCACCATGATCCTGCGTGTGCGTAGGAGATTTTTTGAAATTACTGCGTTCCCCAACATGAGCATTGTATTGCAACATCTTCAATTCTTCCGCGGATGCTTCACGATCCGGTTGTCTTCCATCCTTGAAGTATTCATCTTGCAATCCAATACACACAATAGCCCAAACGGTGGGGTTATGACCAAGAATATGCATTTTCATCTTATGCTTCCAACTAGCAAAATTAGTACCATCAAAGTAAGGACCTCTACGGTGGTAATTTCCCGCGCTAGACGCCATACTCTCCTAGGTTGTGAAAGCAAGGCTATGATCACCAAAGCTATGGAAATCAAGGAAAAGGAGATCAAAGCTCTGATACCACTTGTAGGATCGAAAGTAGGTTTAAAGGGGGTGATTAGACTAATTGACCAAATAAAAATGTAACCTTTTCCCAATTTTAAGTGTTGGCGGATTTTAGCAACTTAGCACAAGTCAAGCAATCAACCTACACATGCAATTCTAAGAGTGTAGTAGCGGAAAGTAAAACATTGCATATGAAGGTAAAGGGGGGTTTGGAGAAGGCAAATGCAATGTAGACATGGTGATTTTTCGCGTGGTTCCGATAGGTGGTCCTATTGTACGTCCACATTGATGGAGACTTCAACCCACGAAGGGTAACAGTTGCCCGAGTCCACAGAGGGCTCCTGATACGTCTCCAACGTATCTATAATTTTTGATTGTTCCATGCTATAATATTATCAACCTTGGATGTTTTATATGCATTTATATGCTATTTTATATGATTTTTGGGACTAACCTATTAACCTAGAGCCTAGTGCCAGTTTCTGTTTTTTCCTTGTTTTTGAGTATCGCAGAAGGAGTTTATTTTTGGACCAGAACAAGGCCAGGAAGTAAAAGAATTGGCCCAGAAGAGTCTCGGGCTGCCCACGAGGGTGGGGGGCACGCCCCCCCCCCCTGGGCGCGCCTCCCTGCCTCGTGGACAGCCCGGTGACCCCCCTTGACTTGTTCCCGACTCCAACACCTATTATATAACCCAAAACTTCCAGAACGAAACCTAGATCGGGATTTCCACCGCCAGAAGCCTCCGTAGCCACCGAAAACCAATCTAGACCCGTTCCTGCACCCTGCTGGAGGGGGGAATCCCTCTTCGGTGGCCATCTTCATCATCCCGGTGCTCTCCATGACGAGGAGGGAGTAGTTCACCCTCGGGGCTGAGGGTATGTACTAGTAGCTATGTGTTTGATCTCTCTCTCTCTCGTGTTCTTGAGGTGGTACGATCTTGATGTATCGCGAGCTTTGCTATTATAGTTGGATCTTATGATGCTTTTCCCCCTCTACTCTCTTGTAATGGATTGAGTTTTCCCTTTGAAGTTATCTTATCGGATTGAGCCTTTAAGCATTTGAGAACACTTGATGTATGTATTGCATGTGCTTATCTGTGGTGACAATGGGGTATCACGTGATCTACTTGATGTATGTTTTCATGATCAACTTGTGAGTTCCATGACCTCATGAACTTATGCGTAGGGGTTGGCACACGTTTTCGTCTTGACTCTCCGGTAGAAACTTTGGGGCACTCTTTGAAGTTCTTTGTGTTGGTTGAATAGATGAATATGAGATTGTGTGATGCATATCGTATAATCATACCCACGGATACTTGATGTGACATTGGAGTATCTAGGTGACATTAGGGTTTTGGTTGATTTGTGCCTTAAGGTGTTATTCTAGTATGAACTCTAGGATAGATTGAACGGGAAGAATAGCTTCGTGTTATTTTACAACGGACTCTTGAATAGATCGATCAGAAAGGATAACTTTGAGGTGGTTTCGTACCCTACAATAATCTCTTCGTTTGTTCTCCACTATTAGTGACTTTGGAGTGACTCTTTGTTGCTTGTTGAGGGATAGTTATATGATCCAATTATGTTATTATTGTTGAGAGAACTTGCATTAGTGAAAGTATGAACCCTAGGCCTTGTTCCAACACATTGCAATACCGTTTACGCTCACTTTTATCATTAGTTACCTTGCTGTTTTTATATTTTTAGATTACAAAAACATATATCTACCATCCATATTGCACTTGTATCACCATCTCTTCGCCGAACTAGTGCACCTATACAATTTACCATTGTATTGGGTGTGTTGGGGACACAAGAGACTCTTTGTTATTTGATTGCAGGGTTGCTTGAGAGAGACCATCTTCATCCTAAGCCTCCCACGGATTGATAAACCTTAGGTCATCCACTTGAGGGAAATTTGCTACTGTCATACAAACCTTTGCACTTGGAGGCCCAACAACGTCTACAAGAAGAAGGTTGTGTAGTAGACATCAAGCTCTTTTCTGGCGCCGTTGCCGGGGAGGTTAGCGCTTGAAGGTATATGTTTAGATCTTGCAATAGAATCTTTTTGTTTCTTGTTTTATCACTAGTTTAGTCTATAAAAGAAAACTACAGAAGATGGAATTGAGGGTACCTCATATGCTTCATCTTTTTAATATCTTTCATGAAAATAAGGATTTCGATAATTGTAATGTTGTTAGTATGAACTCTTTGAATATCCATAGTACTAATGATGATTGCACTAGTCATGATGAAAATATCTATTATAAGCATGTCAATTTTTGTGGAGTGCATAGAGTTTGCAAGCACACACCAAATAGGAAAGATAGATTTTGCAAGAGGCATAAGTATTTGGAAACTAAATGGTCTCAAGAAAGACTAGATGATTGTGCTGAAAGATTCAATATTTATCGCCATCCTTGTGAACTTTGCAATGAACATGGTCATTTAAAGCTCCAATGCTATTTGTTTCATGATCAAATCGTGTCCAAAAATTGTGATAACTTGATTACCCTTGAGCGTCATAAAGAGCTTAGTCTTCTTTCGGGGTATGAAGAAATGAAACGTATAACTGAGGGTATTCCAAAATTCAATCTTGATAGATTTCTTGATTTTGATCTAGAAGAAATTTTTATGTATTGTGCGGTGAATTGCATTGAAAATCCTTATATTGCCAATTACATAAAGACAAGAAAACAAATAGAAGATGAAGAGAATACTAATGAAAGGGAAGAGACTTCCCAATATTCTCCTATTATTTCTTATGATGAATCAGGTAACGAGGAGGAGCCTTCTATCCACACATGATGTGAATAAGAAAAAGAAAAGACGGAGAAGAAAAGGTAATAAGGTAATCCTCCCAAATGATGTTGCTCCTATTACTCGTTGTGATGATGATAATTGTTATATTATTGGTGCTATCCATACTATTAATGATGAGAGTGATTATGCTTATGATATGAAAAAGGCCCAAGCTTGGGGATGCTATGTTTTATGAGAATGACATGTTTGAGAATGTATTTTCTGCAATTATTGTTTGTCCCAAGCTTGGGGATGCTATGTTTGATGAAGATGATATTTTTAGTCTCCCGAGTTTTGATGAGCAAATTTATTATGATGATAGCATGCCTCCTATGTATGATGGTTATATTGATGAAAGTGGGTTTGGAAGAGTGTCAACTTTAGGAAGTAATGATCCCACTATTTTTGAGGATGTTGAATCTTATTTTGACAATTATGAAAGTGGATTTGGAGAGGTCATGACTTTATTTAGTAATGATTCCACTATCTTGGAAGAGGTTTCAATCGATTATGATGAGAACAAAGTTGCTACTTATGATAATTATTGTGATGATACATATGCTATAAAAATTAGTGATGATTATATTAAAACTTGTCATGATTTTGATTACCCTTTTTCTTAACATTACACTTTTAATGTGGGAACAATTTATAGTATTCGAGTCTCTTATGATACTCCCACTATTCCGAATGAGAAGAATTTTGCTTGTGTGGAGAGTAATAAAATCTCTATGATTGTAGATCATGAAAAGAATGATTTATGTGATGGTTATATTGTTTAATTCATTCATGATGCTACTGAAAATTATTATGAGGGAGGAATATATGCTTGTAGGAGTTGCAATAGTATCAAGTTTCCTCTCTATGTGTTGAAAATCTTGAAAATTTGCTTATTCTGCCTTCCTATGCTAGTTGATCATTGTTCCCATAAGTTGTTTGCTCACAAAATCCCTATGCATAGGAAGTGGGTTAGACTTAAATTTTATAGTCATATTCTTCATGATTCTCTCTTTATGTTTCAATTCTTATCTTTTATGTGAGCATCATTGAAATCATCATGCCTAGCTAGGGGCGTTAAACGATAGCGCTTGTTGGGAGGCAACCAATTTTATTTTTTGTTCCTTGATTTTTTATTATGTTTAGTAATAAATAATTCATCTAGACTCTGTTTAGATGTGGTTTTATGTTTTAATTAGTGTTTGTGCCAAGTAGAACATTTGGGAAGACTTGGGTGAAGTCTTTGCTATCTTGCTGTAAAAAACAGAAACTTTAGTGCTCACGAGATTAGCTGCCATTGTTTACTGGAGAGTGCGATTAAGTTGATTCTTTTTGGATATGACTAATAGACAAATTCCTCAGGTCCACTAATTTATTTTAAAAAAATTGGGGTTCCAGAAGTATACGTTTGATACAGATTACTACAGACTGTTCTGTTTTTGACAGATTCTGTTTTCATTGTGTTGTTTGCTTATTCTGATGAATCTATGAGTGGTATCGGAGGGTATGAACCATAGATAAGTTAGAATACAGTAGATATTACACCAATATGAATTTAGAATGATTTCACAACAGTACCTAAGTGGTGATTTATTTTCTTATACTAACGGAGCTTACGAGTTTTCTGTTAAGTTTTGTGTTGTGAAATTTTCAAGTTTTGGGTAAATATTCGATGGACTATGGAATAAGGAGTGGCAAGAGCCTAATATGGGGGATGCCCAAGGCACCCCAAGGTAATATTCAAGGACAACCAAGAGCCTAATCTTGGGGATGCCCCTGAAGGCATCCCCTCTTTCGTCTTCGTTCATCGGTAACTTTACTTGGAGCTATATTTTTATTCACCACATGATATGTGTTTTGCTTGGAGCGTCATTTTATTTTATTTTGTTTTGCTTGCTGTTTGAATAAATTACCAAGATCTGAAATTCTTAAATTTTAGAGAATCTTCATATAGTTACATAATTATTCGACTACTCATTGATCTTCACTTATATCTTTCGGAGTAGTTTGTCATTTGCTCTAGTGCTTCACTTATATCCTTTTAGAGCACGACGGTAGTTTTATTTTGAAGAAATAGATGAACTCTCATGCTTAACTTATATTATTTTGAGAGTCTTTTAGAACAGCATGGTAATTTTCTTTGGTTATGAAACTAGTCCTAATATGATAGGCATCCAAGATGGGTATAATAAAAAATTTCATATAAAGTGCATTGAATACTATGAGAAGTTTGATACTTGATGATTGTTTTGAGATATGAAGATGGTGATATTAGATTCATGCTAGTCGAGTAGTTGTGGATTTGAGAGATACTTGTGTTAAAGTTTGTGATTCCTGTAGCATGCACGTATGGTGAACCGTTATGTGATGAAGTCGGAGCATGAATTATTTTTTGATTGTCTTCCTTATGAGTGGCGGTCGGGGACGAGCGATGGTATTTTCCTACCAATCTATCCCCCTAGGAGCATGCGCATAGTACTTTGTTTCGATAACTAATAGATTTTTGCAATAAGTATGTGAGTTCTTTATGACTAATGTTGAGTCCATGGATTATACACACTCTCACCCTTCCACCATTGCTAGCCTCTCTAGTACCACGCAACTTTCGCTGGTACCATAAACCCACCATTTCCCTTCCTCAAAACAGCCACCATACCTACCTATTATGGCATTTCCATACCCATTCCGAGATATATTGTCATGCAACTTTCCACCGTTCCGTTTATTATGACACGCTCCAGCATTGTCATATTGCTTTGCATGATCATGTAGTTGACATCGTATTTGTGGCAAAGCCACCATTCATAATTCTTTCATACCTGTCACTCTTGATTCATTGCACATCCCGGTACACCGCTGGAGGCATTCATATAGATTCATATTTTGTTCTAAGTATCGAGTTGTAATTCTTGAGTTGTAAGTAAATAAAAGTGTGATGATCATCATTATTAGAGCATTGTCCAAGTGAGGAAAGCATGATGGAGACTATGATTCCCCCACAAGTCGAGATGAGACTCCGGACGAAAAATTAAAAAAAAAGAGAAAGAGGCCAAAAAAAGAGAAGGCCCAACAAAACAAAAAAACAAAAAAATGAGAGAAAAAGAGAGAAGGGACAATGCTACTATCCTTTTACCACACTTGTGCTTCAAAGTAGCACCCTGATCTTCATGATAGAGAGTCTCCTATGTTGTCACTTTCATATACTAGCGAGAATCTTTCATTATAGAACTTGGCTTTTATATTCCAATGATAGGCTTCCTCAAAATGCCCTAGGTCTTCATGAGCAAGCGAGTTGGATGCACACCCACTTAGTTTCTTTTTGAGCTTTTGTACACTTATAGCTCTAGTGCATCTGTTGCATGGCAACCCCTACTCACTCACATTGATATCTATTGATGGGCATCTCCATAGCCCGTTGATACTCCTAGTTGATGTGAGACTATCTTCTCCTTTTTGTCTTCTCCATAACCACCATTCTATTCCACCTATAGTGCTATGTCCATGGCTCACGCTCATGTATTGCGTGAAGATTGATGAAGTTTGAGAACATAAAAAGTATGAAACAATTGCTTGGCATTTCATCGGGGTTGTGCATGATTTAAATATTATGTGTGATGAAGATAGAGCATAGCTAGACTATATGATTTTGTAGGGATATCTTTCTTTGGCCATGTTTTTTTGAGAAGACATGATTACTTTGTTAGTATGCTTGCAGTATTATTATTTTTATGTCAATATTAAACTTTTGTCTTTAATCTTATGGACCTGAATATTATTGCCACAATAGAGAGAATTACATGGATAAATATGTTAGGTAGCATTCCACATCAAAAATTCCGTTTTTATCGTTTACCTACTCGAGGACGAGCAGGAATTAAGCTTGGGGATGCCTGATACGTCTCCAACGTATCTATAATTTTTTATTGTTCCATGCTATTATATTATCAACCTTGGATGTTTTATATGCATTTATATGCTATTTTATATGATTTTTGGGACTAACCTATTAACCTAGAGCCCTGTGCCAGTTTCTGTTTTTTCCTTGTTTTTGAGTATCGCAGAAAAGGAAAACCAAATGGAGTCCAATTGACCTGAAACTTGACGGAGCTTATTTTTGGACCAGAAGAAGGCCGGGAAGTAAAAGAATTGGGCCAGAAGAGTCTCGAGCTGCCCACGAGGGTGGGGGGCATGCCCACCCCCCCTGGGCGCGCCTCCCTGCCTCGTGGGCAGCCCGGAGACCCCCCCTGACTTGTTCCCGACTCCAACGCCTCTTATATAACCCAAAACTTCCAGAAAGAAACCTAAATCGGGAGTTCTGCCGCTAGAAGCCTCCGTAGCCACCGAAAACCAATCTAGACCCGTTCCGGCACCCTGCCGGAGGGGGTAATCCCTCTCTGGTGGCCATCTTCATCATCCCGGCTATGTACCAATAGCTATGTGTTTGATCTCTCTCTCTCGTGTTCTTGAGGTGGTACGATCTTGATGTATCGCGAGCTTTGCTATTATAGTTCGATCTTATGATGCTTTCCCCCCTCTACTCTCTTGTAATGGATTGAGTTTTCCCTTTGAAGTTATCTTATCGGATTGAGTCTTTAAGGATTTGAGAACACTTGATGTATGTCTTGCATGTGCTTATATGTGGTGACAATGGGATATCACATGATCTACTTGATGTATGTGTTTGGTGATCAACTTGCGAGTTCCGTGACCTCGTGAACTTATGCATAGGGGTTGGCACACGTTTTCGTCTTGACTCTCCGGTAGAAACTTTGGGGCACTCTTTGAAGTTCTTTGTGTTGGTTGAATAGAGGAATCTGATATTGTGTGATGCATATCGTATAATCATACCCACGGATACTTGAGGTGACATTGGAGTATCTAGGTGACATTAGGGTTTTGGTTGATTTGTGTCTTAAGGTGTTATTCTAGTACGAACTCTAGATAGATTGAACGGAAAGAATAGCTTCGTGTTATTTTACTACGGACTCTTGAATAGATCAATCAGAAAGGATAACTTTGAGGTGGTTTCGTACCCTACAATAATCTCTTCGTTTGTTCTCTACTATTAGTGACTTTGGAGTGACTCTTTGTTGCATGTTGAGGGATAGTTATATGATCCAATTATGTTATTGTTGTTGGGAGAACTTGCATTAGTGAAAGTATGAACCCTAGGCCTTGTTTCAACTCATTGCAATACCGTTTACGCTCACTTTTATCATTAGTTACCTTGCTGTTTTTGTATTTTCAGATTACAAAAACCTATATCTACCATCCATATTGCACGTGCATCACCATCTCTTCGCCGAACTAGTCAACCTATACAATTTACCATTGTATTGGGTGTGTTGGGGACACAAGAGACTCTTTGTTATTTGATTGCAGGGTTGCTTGAGAGAGATCATCTTCATCCTACGCCTCCCACGGATTGATAAACCTTAGGTCAGGAAATTTGCTACTGTCCTATAAACCTCTGCACTTGGAGGCCCAACAACGTCTACAAGAAGAAGGTTGTGTAGTAGACATCAGCTCCACCCACGAAGTGTCCACAAAGAATCAACCTTGTCTATCCCACCATGGCCATCGTCCATGAAGGACTTGCCTCACTCGGGTAGATCTTCACGAAGTAGGCGATCTCCTTGCCCTTACAAACTTCTTGGTTCAACTCCACAATCTTGTCGGAGGCTCCCAAGCGACACCTAACCAATCTAGGAGACACCACTCTCCAAAAGGTACTAGATGGTGTGTTGATGATGAAATCCTTGCTCTTGTGCTTCAAATGATAGTCTCCCCAACACTCAACTCTCTCAAACTGATTTGGCTATGGTGGAAAGAAAATTTGAGTGGAAAGCAACTTGGGGAAGGCTAGAGATCAAGATTCTTGTGGTTGGATTGGAATGTCTTGGTCTCAACACATGAGTAGGTGGTTCTTTCTCAAAAAATGAGTAGTGGAAGTGTAGGCATGTTCCGATGGCTCTCTCTCAAATGGAGAAGGGGTGGAGGGGTATATATAGCCTCCACACAAAATCCAACCATTACACACATTTGACCCAACTCGGTCAGACCGAATAGGAGAACTCAGTGAGACCGATTCAGTTCAAAATGTGAACAATAGTAATCTCGGTGGGACCGACAAGATCAACTCGGTGGGACCGATGTGCTAGGGCTTGGGGAAAACATCAACTCGGTGGCACCGATTGCATCAACTCGATTAGACCGAAGTGAAGCAATAAGGCAACAGAGAGGATGTTAAGCAAACTCGGTGGGACCGGTTGCACATTTTGGTGAGACCGAAATAATTACAACAGGCAATAGAGAGTTTGCAAGGCCATCTCAGTGAGACCGAGATCTGTATCGGTGTGACCGAATTATCTAGGGTTTCTGGCAGTGGCTATGTAAACTGAACTCGGTGGTGCCGGATAGATCATTTCGGTGGGGCCGATTTTTACTTGGAGTTTTGGACATATGTGGAAATGAGAAAGTGGCTGAGGGTTTTTCGAGCAATATCACTAAGCACTTTGAGCAAGTAGACCATTAATCAACACCTCATCTCCTTTTAATTGTATTGGCTTTCATATGGACTCAATGTGATCTTGGATCACGAAAATAGAAATGAAGAGTCTTGAGCTTTTGCCAGTCTTTGTCCTTAGCATTTTGAGGGGTCCACATCTCTAGTCCATGCCATGCCGATCATTGAACTTTCTGAAATATTTAACTTGAATAGATATTTGTTCAATGAGCTATGTGTTGTTATGAATTACCAAAACCACTTGGGGATTAGTTGCACTTTCAACAACCTACAAAGAAAAAAATGCAATGACTTCTATCCCAAGTATGCTACATATATGTATGGTGTTCCAGTGAGTCTTCCCACGATGATCCAAGATGATCTAGTATGGCTATTTGATATGCAATGTGGTATGATGCTCTGGCTCTTGCTTAAAAGCTCTTCGCTTATCTTTCTTTTGCTTAAAAGCTTTTCTTTCTTGCTATTTTGATATCTTCTTTGGTCACGTATGCAAACTTTTTGAACCAAGGTAGCAATGATGTCTATATGGGAACAATCTTGTGACACAAGAGATGATATGATGATACCAAGATGAGGTATGTATGCAATGGAAGGTGCCAAATCAATGATCATTAAAGTGCACAAGTAACATCGCCCGGCAATACTCAAATGGGTAGCCTCGATAGGAAAGTGACACAAAATGGGCTTGGGGTTAACAATGCAATGGTAAGGGAGAGTATACGAAGGTGTCATCGAGGTTACTGCCCTTGCTTATGGTTGATGGTGTCACGAAGGAAAGGTGGTTGTTGTCGATGACGAATCTGTGGCGAAGATGAGCGGCGGTGATGTTGGTGTCGAACTGTCCCTAAGTAGTTGAAACACATTACAAAACGGAAACCGCAACTCAAATTCGCAAAACAAACATGTCAAAATTGACGGAGGTGCTAGCGGATAAGTGGTGGTGGTTGCGGAAAGCGGTGGTTGTATGCGGAAGTAATGGTGGAAACCCGGTCAAAATTGGCAAAATTGGGCGAAATGGGAAGTGGTGGAGGTGTTTTCGTCTGCCAGGCGTCGGATGTCCGGGCGTCGGGCCGGATGTCCGAGGGCCATGGGCTAGATGTCTAGGGCGCCAAATCCGTGGACGAACGAGATGAACTCGATGGGAAAAAGAAAATTCAGGCAAAATTCTGAAGGAAATATGCCCTAGAGGCAATAATGAAGTTGTTATTTATATTTCCTTATATCATGATAAATGTTTATTATTCATGCTAGAATTGTATTAACCGGAAACTTAGTACATGTGTGAATACATAGATAAACAGGGTGTCCCTAGTATGCCTCTATTTGACTAGCTCATTAATCAAAGATGGTTAAGTTTCCTGACCATAGACATGTGTTGTCATTTGATGAACGGGATCACATCATTACAGAATGATGTGATGACAAGACCCATCTGTTATCTTAGCATAATGATCGTTTAGTTTTATTGCTATTGCTTTCGTCATGACTTATACATGTTCCTCTGACTATGAGATTATGCAACTCCCGAATACCAGAGGAACACCTTGTGTTCTATCAAACATCACAACATAACTGGGTGATTATAAAGATGCTCCATAGGTGTCTCTGATGGTGTTTGTTGAGTTGGCATAGATCGAGATTAGGATTTGTCACTCCATGAATTGAGGAGGCATCTCTGGGCCCTCTCGGTAATGCACATCACTATGAACCTTGCAAGCAATGTGACTAATGAGTTAGTTACGAGATGATGCATTACGGAAGGAGTAAAGAGAATTGCCGGTAAAGAGATTGAACTAGGTATGATGATACCAACGATCGAATCTTGGGCAAGTAAAATACCGATGACATAGGGAATGATGTATGTTGTTATGCGGTTTGACCGATAAAGATCTTCGTAGAATATGTAGGAACCTGTGGGGACCCCGACTCATAAGTCGTGATCACCGAATGCACGTGTACAGTGATCCCAGAGATCAATGCTCACTAAACACGCAGAAGCTGAATAACAAGAGTCTTACATCCATACATACCGTCTTACACAAATTATGACCATTATGGTCAAGTCTTACATTGATAAAGCCTTAAGGGCTGAACATCAAATGAAACACCAGCAGCGGAAATCTTCATCGATGAGTAGAGCCCATGCCATTTGCCTTAACCCTATAGGCATTCTGACTAGGAAACGTCCTAGTTCGCATGTTCGTCTCCAAAGGACTCTTCTTCGAACTCCGGTTCTTCCATGCCTGGCCAATTAAATAACCAGTGGCGAGCCAAGGAGTACTTTGAATGTACTCGCAAGCAACCCATGTTTTGGCTCAAGATACAACAATGCATGACATAGGGAAATTTTTGCAGAAAGCTGATTTTGTCGTGTTATGACATGTTCAATAACTGGTAAACCATGCATCGCATGGATTCAAGTAACCATAGGGGCTGGTTACAGATATCAACATAAAGGGAGAGGGCTCCAACCCAACTCATTCATGTCAAGTCCTTTGACTTGACCCAAGAAGTACTTCCCACACACATTGGTTTGTAAACAAGTGGACGTAGCCCAAGAGCGGTTACCCAACTGTCCTTGACCGTGGACACGGCTATTCGAATAGTTTTACACTCTGCAGAGGTTGCACACTTTACCCACAAGATCCGGGGAACTTCCGTGTCATCCATGACCCGCGGTACCTCAAGTACCCGGGGTAAGCACCCGATCACTATCTTTCCCTAGACGACACTAACATGTAGTCCACTCGTTGTTCCGTATCCTCACGATGTACATCATACGAGACTCACTCAAGATCGTAACATCTGAGAGGGGACACAATGGTGTATCCGGTGCCCTATGAAAATAGTCATGGCCGCCCTACCTGGCATGACCCCGTCCCGAGAGAGCGCACCAACAACTCTCCCGTCACTAGTAATGCGGGCTCCAAGCTAGTATCGGCCTAGGTAATCAATAATGCCCTTTCCCATACAAGGGTAGAGTGGTTGCACATGTAAGGTTGGAATAACGGTCGCAACTTAAACCAATCCATTTTGAAAAACAACACACACACTTGCCTCGGCACACCACTTCGTCATCAAGTGGTTACCCAACTCATCATCTCCCCCGGGCATAAGTGGCACCCGATGGGGGTTTTCGAAAAGTCTTTTGAAAATACTTTGTCTCCATCACCATGCATATTCCCGTCCCTTTTTGCGTACCACTACTTTAGCATCCTATCTACTCCCACCGGCATAACCCTCATAAGGAGGTAGGGTCATGCACAATGCAAGTATCAACGAGGAAGTAATAGAGGCAACCCATCAAAGTGGTTACCATTTCATCATGATTCCGATGCAACACTAATAAAGTGCTATATGACATGCATAAAAAGGGTTTCATAGACATGGTCAAAGGGCTGCTTGCCTGGCTCAGCAAAGTCTTCTGGGTCTTCAAAGTCTTCTGGCCCAACTCCTTCGTCGGCAACGCAATCTATCGTCGCAAATAATAACGAGAAAAAAATAAGGTAATAATAAAATAGAAAAACCAAAGTGCTCAGAAAAATGTCAACTCATTTTTGTTAAATACTAGGTTGAAAACTAAGAAGGGGAAAATTCCTAGTTTTGGTTTTGGAGTAGCAGAATAGAAGAAATGGATTTTTAGAGGGGTTTAAATATATTCAAATTTGAATTTGAATATGAACAATACATAAAAGTTGTTTGGACATGAGTGAAAATTATACCATTAAATAGGTGGGATTTTTAGAAAAATATGGGAGTTGGAATTATTTCATTTGGATGAATATTTAATCCAGTGGATTTTTTGGAAAAGTTACAGAAAAAGAAAAGGAAAAAGGCCACTGTGCAACTGGGCCTATTCAGCCACAGTGCAGCAGGCCCAGGGGGAATCCAGCCCGCGCAAGGCTGCCACATCGAAGGCATATTTGGGAAATACGCCTCCAGCCGACGCAGCGAACCGGTACGCGCGCGTGTGTTTTAAACCTGACGTGTGGGACCCACACGTCAGGACGTGAGGCTGACGGACGGGCCCCACGGCCGTCGTCGTCAACCTTGGGTCAGAGAGGGCGGCGAGCTCACCGGCACCGCTGTGGTCGACGGCGAGGCGATCTGAGGGCACTGGCGTGCTCAGGGCGGAGTCGCCATTCGGGTGGAGGTGGAGGTGGTCGCTGGGGTGCAGAGGTTCACCGGCGACGAGGAAGCCGGCGGCAGAGCTTCGGGAGGTGCTTGCCCCGGTCGATTCCGGCTGCAAAAGAGAGGGGAAACAGTGGGGGAATGGTCAGGGAGGTGTGGCGGGTCTAGATCGAGAGAGAGAAGAGGCGGAGAGAGCCCGTACCCCGAGATCGACGATGACCCGAGGCGGCGGAGCTCGAGCTCGATCTCGAGCTCGGGTGCTCCTGGGGGAGAGTGGAGGGCACAGGGGGCCTATTTGGAGTAGGTAGGAGCGAGTGGTGGTGAGTGAGAGGCTCGGGGAGGCCTTTAAGTAGGCGAGCCACGGCTCACCGTAGACCCATGCGCCGACGAGGTTGTTGCCATTGTTGTGGGTCACGGGGGCGCGCGTGGGCATGTCTGGGGTGCTCGTGGGTTTGGTCCAGAGCGAGGGAAAGAAGAGAGAGGGAGCAGGGGGCCAGAGGCACCGCGCATGTGAGCACGCTCACTGGTGCGCTTGGGAGGTCGTCGCGCGTGCGAGCTAGGGCGAGAGGAGGGAGAAGGAAGAGGGGGACCAGGGTTTAGCGTGCCGCGGACGCCGAGGCGCATCGTCGGGCGTGCTTGGGAGGTCCGAGGTGGCCGGCGGCAGTTGGAAGGGGGCGGCTATAGTGCGGGAGCGCACTGTAGCGTGCTCCAGAGCACCCAAATGGCCGGCATGGCCATTTTCTATGCAGTGTGGGCACGGCCAAAGGTGTCTGGTGGCTCTAGGGAGGAGTAAAGAAGTAGGAGATGGCCTTGGATGCCCTGGGTGGCCAGTAGGAGAGGAGAGAGGTAGAAGAAGAGGGAGAAATGGGCTGTCCGGAGAGAGAAAGTGGGGTTTTACCCATCCAATAGTTGAACTGTGGATTTGCCATTGTCACTGGAGGTGAAAGGGGACTAGGAGGGGTTGTGGTAAAGAGTGGAGCTCATGGAGATTAGTGGAAGATCCCCAAACAGGGTTTTTAGTTAACATGCAGAAGGTGTTTGATATGGTTTTGGGGTACTTGCACTAATTTACTTCTTGTGGCACTTGGCAGGGGTGTTTGTCATGACAAAATGACAGGGAAAAAGGAAGATGAGCTCATTTGGAAGAGTTTGCTAATGAAGCTTTGGCAAACCCTAGAAATTAGCAGAAATGAACTTGTGTAGATCTAGTTGAGAAAATCACTTCTCCTTGATGCACCACTTGGTGTAGTGGCCTCATTTGGTCATATGAACATGCCCACAAAAGTTGGGGTCAAGGAGAGAAAGTTGGTAGTACAAACTTGTTCAAATTTGATTCTGGTCAGAGAGGGTTTTGGGGCTTTTTGGTGAACCAAAATGACCTTAATTGACATGAGGCTTTGCATGGTGATAACAATATGCATTTGTGACTTGCTGGATTTTCCTTGGATTTTTATGAAAATATTTCCTGTAGAAATATTTCAAATCCCTGAAATGGGCAGAAATGGTTTTGGGAGGTTTTGTCCAATATTTTGATCATGACCATATGTTGAAACTCTTATATATGGGAAATATATGCCCACTGAGTTTCCCTGATTTTTCTCAAATATTTTTAAAACAATAAAATAATTCTTCCCTATTAAAGACCATTTCTGGCCTTAAGAAAAAGCTTTTAAATAAAATAGGAAAATAACTTTTAAAATTATCTTTTTGTGGTTTATGGGAATCCTATATCTAATAGGTTTCAAATATACTCTTTGAAATATTTTTCATACCCCAAATCAGGTACTTGCAGTGCAAACCTCAATCCAGGGGTTTTTGGAAAACTAATTTTTGAAAATACTATTTGGCCAAATTATTTTTGTAAGAAAATACTATATTGCACTATACACATGGCATGATCATTGGGCAGAAGTTTGGGGCAAGGAGATGAAGTACAGAAGGTGGATTAGTTGACTTTAAAGAGCACTTGAAAAACCACACAGAGAAATCCAACCCCAAAATAAAAGCCAAATAATGCAAAAGTTTTTGTTGGTCCAAATTTTCATGCTTTATTAATGAAAATGACATGTTACAAAATGCAGGGTGTGACAGAACCAATATGAACATCCAGGTTCTATTGGTTATTGACCGAAGGGGTGTCTCGGTCATGTCTACATAGTTCCTGAACCTGTAGGGTCCGCACGCTTAACGTTCGATGACAATTTATATTATGAGTTATGTGATTTTATGACCGAAGTTTGATTGGAGTCCCGAATGATATCACGGAAATGACGAGGAGTCTCGAAATGGTCGAGAGGTAAAGATTCATATATTGGAAGGCTGCATTTGGACATCAGAATGGATCCGAGTGGTTCAGGCAGTTTTTCTGGAGTACCGGGAGGTTACCGGAACCCCCCGGGAGAAGTATTGGGCCTTATTGGAGGAGAGGAGAAAGTTCACGTAAGAGGGGCACCCCACCTTGCCCAAACCAGATTGTACTAGGGGAGGGGGTCGGCCCCCTCTTTCCTCCTCCCTCTCTCTCCCTTCCCCTTTTCCCTCTCCGATGGAAGGAAGGAGGGGGCGAATCCTACTTGGACTAGGAGTCCAAGTAGGACTCCCCCCTTATGGTGCGCACCCCTAGGATGGCCACCTCCTCCCCCCCCCCTTTATATGCGGAGGCGGGGGCACCCCAAAGGCACAACAAACATCTCTTAGCCATGTGCGGTGCCCCCCTCCACAGTTTACCACCTCGGTCATATCGTCATTGTGCTTAGGCGAAGCCCTACGCGGTAACTTCATCATCAGCGTCGCCACGCTGTCGTGCTGGCGGAACTCTCCCTCGTCCTCAACTGGATCAAGAGCTCGAGGGACGTCATCGTGCTGAACATGTGCCGAACACGGAGGTGCTGTACGTTCGGTGCTAGGATCGGTTGGATCGTGAAAACATTCGACTACATCAACCGCATTACTAAACGCTTCTGCTTTTGGTCTACGAGGGTACGTGGACACACTCTCCCCTCTCGTTGCTATGCGTCTCCTAGATAGATCTTGCATGATGGTAGGAATTTTTTTGAAATAATGCTTTCCCCAACAGTGGCATTCGAGCCAGGTCTATGCTTAGATGTTATATGCACGGGTAGAACACAAAGAGTTGTGGGCGATAATAGTCATACTTCTTACCACCAAAGTATTACTTTGATTAGGCGGTATTGTTGGATGAAACGGCCCGGACCGACATTACATGACCGCGTTCGTGAGACTGGTTGTACCGACGTGCTTCGCACACAGGTGGCTGGCGGGTGTCTGTTTCTCCAACTTTAGTTGAATCAAGTTTGACTACGGCCAGTCCTTGTTGAAGGTTAAAACAACACGCTTGACGAAAAATCATTGTGGTTTTAATGCGTAGGTAAGAACGGTTCTTGCTAGAAGCCCGTAGTAGCCATGTAAAACTTGCAACAACAAAGTAGAGGGCATCTAACTTATTTTTGCAGGGCATGTTGTGATGTCATATGGTCAGAACGTGATGAGATATAAATTGTTGTATGAGATGATCATGTTTTGTAAAAGTTATCGGCAACTGGCAGGAGCCTTATGGTTGTCAATTTATTGTATGAAATGCAATCACCATGTAATTGCTTTACTTTATCACTAAGCAGTAGCGATAGTCATGGCAATAGTTGGCGATACGACAACGATGCTATGATGGAGATCAATGTGTCAAGCCGATGACGATGGAGACCATGACGGTGCTTGGAGATGGAGATCAAAGGCACAAGATGATGATGGCCATATCATGTCACATATTTTTTGATTGCATGTGATGTTTATCCTTTATGCATCTTATTTTGCTTAGTACAGTGGTAGCATTATAAGATGATCCCTCACTAAATTTCAAGGTACAAGTGTTCTCCCTGAGTATGCACCGTTGCTACAGTTCGCCGTGCCGAGACACCACGTGATGATCGGGTGTGATAAGCTGTACGTTCACATACAACGGGTGCAAGCCGGTTTTGCACGTGCAGAATACTCGGGTTAAACTTGACGAGCCTAGCATATGCAGATATGGCCTTGGAACACTGAGACCGAAAGGTCGAACGTGAATCATATAGTAGATATGATCAACATAGTGATGTTCACCATTGAAAACTACTCCATCTCATGTGATGATCGGACATGGTTTAGTTGATATGGATCACGTGATCATTTAGATGACTAGAGGGATGTCTATATAAGTGGGAGTTCTTAAGTAATTGAACTTTAATTTATCATGAACTTAGTACCTGATAGTATTTGCATGTCTATATTGTTGTAGATCAATGGCCCGTGCTACCGTTCCCTTGAATTTTCATGCGTTCCTAGAGAAAGCTAAGTTGAAAGATGATGGTAGCAACTACACGGACAGGGTCCGTAACTTGAGGATTATCCTCATTGCTGCACAGAAGAATTACATCCTGGAAGCACCGCTTGGTGCAATACCCGCTATAGGAGCAACTCCGGACGTTGTGAACGTCTGGTAGAGCAAAGCTGATGACTACTCGATAGTGCAGTGTGCCATGCTTTACGGCTTAGAATCGGGACTTCAAAGACATTTTGAACGTCATGGAGCATATGAGATGTTCTAGGAGTTGAAGTTAATATTTCAAGCAAATGCCCGAATTGAGAGATATGAAGTCTCCAATAAGTTCTATAGCTGCAAAATGGAGGAGAATAGTTCTGTCAGTGAACATATACTCAGAATGTCTGGGTACCACAACCACTTGACTCAGCTGGTAGTTAATCTTCCTAATGATAGTGTCATTGACAGAGTTCTTGAATCACTGCCACCAAGCTACAAAATCTTCGTGATGAACTATAAGATGCAAGGGATGGATAAGACAATTCCCTAGCTCTTCGCGATGCTAAAGGCTGCGGAGGTAGAAATCAAGAAGGAGCACCAAGTGTTGATGGTTAACAAGACCACTATGTAGCGCCCAAGATGCGATTCTATCCCAATCACGTGATGAATTCATGATTGGGGCACAACCGCATTTCGAGCACATAGCAAGGTGGATATCATTACAACATACCATGTACTGAATAGATGAGAATACAAGATAAAGGCTTACACTCGCCACAGGCTACAACATGAATACAACAATTCATCAATACATAGCAATCATCATACAGAAGAGCAGGATCCGACTACGGATGAAATCAAACGGAAAAGAAGAACGACATCCACCCTACTAGCCCAGGCTCCCCGACCTGGAACCTATCCCTTGATCGAAGAAGAAGAAGAAGCAGAAGAAGAACTCCAAACAAGCAAGCATCGCTCTCACGTCAAAGCTTCGCTTTACCTATACCTAGAACTGTTGTTCTAGTAATCTGTGAGCCACGAGGACTCAGCAATCCCATTACCATGGGTATCAATACTAGCAAAGCTTAATGGGTATGCAATGGATAAGTGGTGAGGTTGTAGCAAGCGGCTAAGCATTGTATGGTGGCTAACTTATGAATACAATAATAACATGAGAAACTAAGAAAACGGTCGCAAACTAATAATGATCAAGAAGTGATCCTAAACTACTTAGGTTCGAACATAACCCAACCGTGTTCTCTTCTCGAACGCACCAGAAAAAAGACAGTCACGGTTACGCACGCGGTTGGTGTATTTTAATTGAGTTTAGTTCAAGTCTACTACAACTAGATATTAACAAATTCCCATCTGCCACATAACCGCGGGCACAGCTCTTGAAAGTTTAAACCCTGCAGGGGTGTCCCAACTTAGCCCATGACAAGCTCATGGTCCGCGGAGACAATCCTCCATCGCGGGACCCTCCAGGCAGACTAGGAATCCCGGTGCACAAGACATTTCGACAATGGTAAAACAAAACCAACAAGACCGCCCGATGTTCCGACAGATCCCGATAGGAGCCGCACGTATCTCGTTCGTAGGGCACATTGGATGAGCGAAGCATACAGGAACCAAATGCCCCAAGTTTCCTCGGGGCGGTCCCGCACGGTGCTCTAGTTTGGACCAACACTCAGAGGAGCACTGGCCCGGGGGGTTGATTAATTATCCTCGGGTGCTAGACGGTCCCTATGCAAGTTTTAGTTGTTATTAGGAAAATGGTAAAACCAATGTAGGATCTTGTTGGAAGATTTTTATTCAAAGCGAACTGTTAAGAGGGCCCATAAACCCTCATCGTGTTAGGGACGCAAAATCAAGGAACATAACACCGGTATGATGGAAACTAGGGCGGCAAGAGTGGAACAGAACACCAGGTAAAAGGCTCAGCCTTCCACCCTTTACCAAGTATATAGATTCATTAATTAAATAAGAGATATTGTGATATCCCATGAAGTCCATGATATCCATGTCCCAATATGGAACAACCTGCAACTGCACTTGCAACTAGCAACGCTATAAGAGGGGCTGAGCAAAGCGGTAACATAGCCCAACAACGGTTTGCTAGGATGGTGGAAAAGGTTAGAGGCTATCATGGCCATTTGGGAGGCTTGGTAAACAAGTGGTAGCTAGCGCGACATAGCGATAGCATCGAGACAATTAGCATAGCGAAGATAGTAGTGAGATCCAAGGTGACGGTCATCTTGCCTAAATCCCGCTAGGAAGAAGATCGAGTCCATGAAGAAGACGAACCCACGCAGTCGAACGGATCCTCACAATCTCAACGTTACCGGAACTATCAAGAAGAAGCAACACCGGAAAGAAGCAAACAACATGGTAAACAACCATCACATAAACATGGCATGATGCACAATCAAGTATGATGCATGTCCGGTTTAATGAGAATGGTATGGCAAAGTGCAACAAACAACACTACAAACTAAGTGGAGCTCAATATGCAACGAGTTGCATATTGACAAACATCACATTCAATTATTTAGTTCACTCTCGTTTATGTATATGACAATATTAAATGTTGGTTAACATGGCAAGAGGTGAAGCATAAGTAAACTAACTATTTAGGAAAGTTTAAATGAGGCCGGAAATAACAAACAACAATGCCGGAAAATCCCCATATGCATATTTTGAATTTGGTACTGTTCTGCCCTAAATCATATTTTAGAATTGTTAAACATGCAAAGTAATGCCACCATGTTAATCTATGCATTTTTCTAAGCAAGTTACATATATAATTTATTTAATTCGGAGCTACGGTTATTTAGTTACGAAATTAACCATTTTAGCATGTCATTTATGCAAATTAAGGCAAACAGCAAGTTAAACATTTTTAACATGGATGAAAGCAGAATATTATGAAAGTACATGAAATTCTAAGCATTTTACATATTTAAAACATTTTAAACCGATGCATGGTTAGTGAGATATTAAATGCATGAAGCTTAGGGGTTTTTTTGCAAAACTGTTGATCCTTGGGGATAATTAGCAAAATTGCAGAACCTAAAAAAATTATACGGGCCGAATGCAATGCACTGTGCAAGCCCAGCAGCAGATCTGGCCCGAAGCAGATGTGGGAGTGCAAAATAACAGGAAAACTAAGCAAAAATGGGGGTGGCTGGGAGTCAAACCCCAAACCCCTCGAATGGATAGAGGCTGCACTAGCCACTGGGCTAGCTGATATGCTTGTGGTGGAACATAGTGGCAACTCTAAATAACCTCTGCGATGCTGGCCCTTCGTTGGCTGGGTGATGCGGAGCATCCCAAGGCCATCCCCATGGACCCAACTACATCTCCTACGACACCTCTTGGACCCATGACACGAGCACGTGCAAGAGCCCTTGAAACCAAGGTGACATCTCTCCTCTCACATTTCTACTTTGATGCACATGAGACATGGCTACTACCTCATACGGACACTTTGTGCATTCTCGGGTATCATGGAGAAGCTACGGAGCAAGGAGAAGAGGAAGAGGAAGATGGACGAGAAGACGGAGAAGAAGAAGAAGGGCTGAAGGAAAAGTCCCAACCACCGGACGACCGGCCGGGACCGGACGTCCGGCGCCTGATGCTCCAGCCGAACCCTAGCGAGCGGACGTCCGGTCAAGATGGACGAGAAGACAGAGAAGAAGAAGGGCTAAAGGAAAAGTCCCAGCCACCGGACGTCCGGCGCCTGATGCTCCAACCGAACCCCAGCGAGCGGACGTCAGGCCCAGACCGGACGACCGGTGCCCCTGCACCCGAGCCAACCGAGCGGACGACCGGTGCCAGTGGATGACCGACGACCGGACGACCAGTAGCCTCCGGAAATCTGCTACACCAGCATCCGAGCCAGAATGAGCGGATGACCGGCAGCCACTGGACGTCCGACCGCTCTTGAGACACCAGACGTCCGGTCCCCAGCGGACGTCCGTTACCTGGCTATGTCCAAATTCGGGCCCAAGGCCCATGTACCCCCTACTATCACCCCCTTTTGCACTTAGACTATATATAGACCTCCTATTCCTTCTAGCTAGGGTTAGCAAAGGATTAGCTTATATTTCGTGTGAGAGCTTTGCTCATCCACTTGGTTACCTTCTCCTCGGAGATTCGAGCCTCCTACGGAGAAAATCCCCCAAGCGGATTCAAGACCCCTCTTTAGGGAAGAACATCAAGACCTCCTCACCGAGAAGACCGTTACCCTTGTATCGTCCTTGGTTGATTGTGTACCGTGTGAACCCTATGTATTTGAGGATCTAGCACATGTGTGACTTTCTTGTGTTGGTTTAGTGTTTCTTTTGTGTTTTCCCTTGTGTTCCCTCCGTTTTCTCCACTTGTGTTCTTCGTGTTCTTCGCGGGATCCGCTCCTATCGTGAAAGATAGGCCCCAAGGGTTCCTACCCTACATCATCTTGGTATCTAGAGCCACGTTGATCACGATTTCAGAGCCTCCCCGTTGTGTTGCTAGCCTTGTGTTGTTGTTTTTGTCCTAATTCGAAAATTCCCCACAAAAATAGCCCCAATTTTTTTTGTGATTTGTTAGTGTGGTGAGATTTTGTTGGTTTGGATCCGTGGATTTGCTTTGTTTTGAGTGGATCTAGCTTTTCCCCTTTGTCTTCACCACTTTCCATCCACGAAATCGCCCGCAATCGACGAATTTCACCTCATCCACCCCGCCCAAGTGAAGTTCTTCCCGTTCCCGAGCAGTGCCCAGCCACTGGATGTCCGCTAGCCACCGCACGTCCGACGACCAGACGACCGCTCCCCACTGAACGTCCGGAGTCCCCTGACGAAACTGAATTTTTTTAGTTTAGTCACCACCACCGCCCCACGTTTCTGCATACGCACTCCCACCACCATCACCACTTCATACCACCACCATTTGGCCCGTTTCACACTCTGACATGTGTTGCCACTTCGAGCTTTGAGAATTTGAGTTGCGGTTCCGCATCCTTTCGTGTTTCGGCTACCTAGGTACGGTTCGACATCGACATCACTGCCGCTCATCTTCGCCACGGACGCGTCATTAACAACGACCACCTCGACTACACCTTGGTATTCATGCCACCATTTTGACACCATACCGGAAGCAAGCCCGGCAACCTCATCTTGGTATCGTGATACATCATTCTTGCCATTACATTGATAGCCATCATAGCCTTATTCCTTTGCGCTGCTTACCCATCGAGACTAGCCATTTAGTATTGCTGGCATGAGACTTGTGCACATTAGTGACCATACTTCCCATAGCATACATACATCATTGTTGCATATATTGGTATCATCTGTTGTGTCACAAAGTTGTCATCGCATACACAATTGCTATCTTGCTTCGTGAAGCATCGCATGAGAAAAGAGCTCCAACATCAAAGAGCCAAACAAGCTTTTAAGCAAAAGAGAAAGAGCAAAGAGCTTTTAAGCAAGAACCATAGCACCATACAACATTAAGATTGTCATACTCGATCATCTTGGATCATATCATAGAAACACCTTGCACAAAGCATACTTGGGATAGAAGTCGTTGCATTTTTTTGCTAAGTAGGTTGTGCACAAGTTCTTGTATCCGCCTATTGTGCAATCATGCTAGCGTCTCTCTAGTGTTGTGAAACAAGAGCATTTTCGTGGATTCCACATTTTGGCTCATCCTTGGTTGCCCAACCCCACTTATCTTTTTGCGTGTGTGTTTCCGTGTACCTTATATGCTTGGTCTGCTTGTTACATTGTATCTTGCCAATCTTTTCCAACATTGTTGAAGCTCACTTAGAATTGCATCAAATTTTGTGCCACCATCCTAACCAAGCTCCACCATAAGCTTTTACGTGTGTCGGTGTGAGAACCGACAAGAGCTAGTACCAATTGTGCTATTTCCTTGTCCTACATTGGACTGATCATCGATCCACTTTCAACTTCGGTCAAGGTACATTTGGTATTCGTCCTTCTCTTTCTACCACTCACATTTGTGTTGGAATGATGGATAGGCCAAGTACTTCTACCAACCCACTCTTCATTGAGCACGACGACGACATGAACTCCTACATCACCAAGAGCCACCTCTTTGGTGCACAACGTGCTTTGCATCAAGAGCAACAAGCTATGAGTGAACGCATCGACAACCTCGCCGCCGACTTGCGACTCTCTGAGCAACGTACAAGGGACTACTTCGACCACAAGCTCGACGATCACAAGCAAGAGAATGATGCAAGGATGGACGAAATTCGCGCTTTGTTGCTCAACCGCTCTTCTTCCACTTCGTCTTCATCAAGAAGTACTCGCTCAAGTCGACACTCCGACTTCACCCTCTCCGGCTCAAGTACACCAACATCGAACACTCTACGCCGTGCCGCGCGCAACGATCGTCAAGCAAGCCTCAATCCCCTACGCAACACCAACTCTCAAGAGCGCCGACAACGTCAAACTCAAGAGGCCTTTGCGCTAGCACGAGAATGGCAACACCAACGCCAACATGAAGAGGAAGAGCGAGCGCGTTTACACCAAGTTGCACAAGATGCTGAAGCACAATGCCAAGAAGAACAACTCTGTGAAGCTCAAGCACTTGCGGCGCAAAAAGCCCTCCAAGATTCAAGTAGAGCCGTAGCCAACCGAGGCCGACAAGCTCGAGAACAAGAAGAAGCATTTCGCGAAGAAATTCAAGAACGGAGATTTCAAGCTCGCGTGCATCGTCAAGTTCCTCAAGCTCCTCCTCGAGCTCGACAAGCTCCTCCACAAGCTCGCCAAGAACACCAAGTTCATCAAGAGCATGAAGACAATGGAAATCCTCCACGACAAGAGCAACATGAGGTTGACAACCCTCCTCACCAAGAGCAACACGAGCTTGACAATCATCTACAACACGGGCGTCATCATCCCCGACCCCAACACAATGAAGAACAACGCTACGGAAATCTCAAGTTCACCATGCCCAAGTTCAATGGAAGCAACGATCCCGAAGAGTACCTTTCATGGGCATTGAAGGTCAACAAAATCTTTCGTTTGCACAATTATGAAGAAGAGAAGAAGATCGCGATGGCATCCCTTGAGTTCCAAGACTATGTCCTCATTTGGTGGGAACAAGTTATCGAGCGCCGAGAGGCAAGAAGTGAACCACCCATCACTACTTGGGCGCAAATGAAGGATGTCATGAGAGCACGCTTCGTGCCTACCTACTACAACCGCGACCTCTTAAAGAAACTCCAACTACTCAAGCAAGGAACCAAAAGCGTTGAAGAGTACTACAAGGAAATGGATATTTCAATGATAAGAGCCAATGTCACGGAAGATGATGAGCAAACTATGGCATGTTTCTTGAATGGACTCAACCATCCTATCAAGAAGATCGCCGACTTCCAACCATACTCGAACCTCATCGAGCTAGTGCATCAAGCTACCAAAGCGGAACGCCAAGTGCAAGATGATTTCAAGTATGCCAAGTTCTCTTCCAAGACATACGGTTTCTCCAACAACCAAGCTTCAACGACTCCAACACCGTCTACCAAGCCTTCTACTAGCAACATCGACAAGTCGAGTTCCAAGAAAGCTTCGTCAACTCCAAGTCATCCTCCTACCACGAGCAACTTCAAGCCGAGAGCTTCATCATCATCCACTCCAACCGATGAGACCATCAAGACAAGTTCCTTCAAATGCTTCACATGAGGAGGCTGAGGACACAAGTCATATGAGTGCACCAACAAGCGAACCATGATCCTCAACGATGACGGCACTTACGACTCAATGAGTGAAGGAGAAATGGACGCCATCGAGCAAGTTGCCATGCACCGGCAAGTGAATGATGAACAGGAACAAGTCTTTTGCGATGAAGATTCAAGTCCCGCCCTTGTTGTCTCCAAGGTCTTGAATCTCCGACATCACCAAGAAGAAGACCAACGATGCCACATATTCCACACCAAGGTCGGCATCAATGGACGATCCGTCAAGGTCATCATCGATGGAGGGAGTTGTCATAACCTCGCAAGTGACAAACTTTGTTACAAGCTCCAATTGCCCAAGACGAAGCACCCACATCCATACAAAGTGCAATGGCTTAGCGGCTCCGGCACCATCCAAGTCGAGCACCGAGTACAAGTCTCCTTCAAAATTGGTGCCTACGAAGACACCTTGGAGTGCGGCATCGTTTGAATGACCGTTTGCCATCTTCTCCTTGGACGCCCATGGCAATTTGATAAAGGAGTCATCCTCAACGGCCGAACGAACCACTACATCTTCAAGATGAAGGGCAAGGAGTACGTCCTCCATCCAATGTCGCCAAGTCAAGTGATCGCCGACAAGCAAGCCACCCATCGTGGAAATCATAGTGAGAGAACGAGACACCAAAAAGAGAGTGAGTGCCATAAGCCTAAATCGAACACCTCCACGATGAGCGAAAAGAAGAACTTAGTTCTATTTGCCACCAAAGTGAGATATGAGGAGTGTGTGAGAACCCATCTAGTGTCCTACACTACGTCCTTGTGTGCAAGTACAATGCACCACAAACTAACACTTCTCACACTCTCCTCTAGTGTTGTCTTCTCTTTTGCAGGAATTTCACAATGTTTTCCCCGACGAGCTACCTCTGGGACTACCTCCACTACGAGGCATTGAGCACCGCGTCGACCTCATCCCCGGAGCACCGCTTCCCAACAAATCTCCCTACCGAGTTAACCCCGAAGAAACCAAAGAAATACAAAGGCAAGTAAAGCATCTCATAGACCATGGACATGTGCGTGAAAGTTTGAGCCCTTGTGCTGTCCCGGTCATTCTTGTGCCAAAACGAGACGGTAGCTTTCGTATGTGCTCCGATTGTAGACCTATCAATGCTATCATCGTTCGTTATAGGTATCCCGTTCCACGCCTTGATGATAGGCTAGATGAACTTAGTGGTGCCACTATATTTTCCAAAATTGATCTTAAGAGTGGTTACTATCAAATCCGCATACAAGAGGGTGATGAATGGAAAACCGCTTTCAAAACCAAGTTTGGCTTGTATGAGTGGTTAGTCATGCCTATGGGTCTCTCGGAAGCACCGGGTACTTTTATGCGTCTTATGAATCATGTCTTTCGCCCTTACATTGGTATATTTGTTGTGGTCTACTTTGATGATATCCTTGTTTATAGCAAATCTCTTAGAGATCATGTCACCCATGTTCGAAACGTTTTGCAAACTCTTCGAAAAGAGCAACTCTATGCTAATATGGAGAAATGCCTTTTTGGCATTGATAAGCTCGTTTTCTTGGGTTTTGTTATTTCTTCTAAGGGTGTTCATGTTGATGAGTCCAAGATCAATGCTATTAAGACTTGGCCACAACCAACCAATTTGCAACAAGTGCATAGCTTTCTTGGCCTTGCGGGTTTCTATCGTCGCTTCGTGAAGGATTTTAGCACCATTGCTTCGCATTTGCATGCTTTGAGCAAGAAGAATGCGCCTTTTGTTTGGGGACCATCCCAAGATACCGCTTTCAATGAGCTTAAAAAATTTGCTTACTCATTCTCCCGTGCTCACCTTACCCAACTTTGACAAACCCTTTGAGATTCATTGCGATGCTAGTGGTAATGGCATAGGAGGTGTGTTAATGCAAGAGAAGCGCCCCATATCTTACTTTAGTGAGAAACTCTCCGGCGCGCAACTCAATTACCCCATCTATGACAAAGAGTTATATGCTTTAGTCCGCGTTTTGCATGAATGGGAACACTATCTTCGCCCACATGAGTTTATCATTCATACCGATCATGAAATGCTCAAGTATCTTAAGGGCCAAACCAAGTTGAACAAGCGTCATGCTAAATGGAGTGAATTTATTGAGTCTTTTCCTTATGTCATCAAGTACATTAAGGGCAAAGAAAACATTGGGGTGGATGCCCTTTCCCACATATGCATGCTTGTCACTCAACTTGAATTGGATGTCATTGGTTTTGAGCATATCAAAGACTTGTATGAACATGATCCTACTTTTGCTACTCCTTATGCCAAGTGTTTGTCGTACACCTTTTGGGAACGCTATTACATCAAAGATGGATATCTTATGAGAGCTAACAAACTTTGCATCCCCGAGTCTTCTCTTCATTTGTTGCTTTTGCAGGAATCTCATGGAGGAGGCTTAATGGGACACTTTGGACGCGACAAGACATTCGCTACGCTCTCGCAGAACTACTTTTGGACAAAGATGTTTCGCGGCGTCAATCGCTTCACCAACCGTTGCTCTACATGTTGCAAAGATAAGTCCAAAGCTCAATCTCATGGCCTTTATATGCCCCTAATATCAACCATGGGAAGACATTAGCATGGACTTTGTACTTGGTTTGCCTAGGACTAGAAATGGAAAGTATTCGGTATTTGTCGTTGTGGACCATTTCTGAAAAATGGCACATTTCATTCCTTGCAACAAGATAGACGATGCTTCACATGTTGCTAATCAATTTTTTAGGGAAATATTGCGTCTACATGGAGTACAAAAGACTATCGTCTCGGACCGCGACGCCAAGTTCCTTAGCTACTTTTGGAAGACCCTATGTGCCAAGCTCGGAATCAAGCTACTTTTCTCCATGGCGTATCATCCACAAACCGACAGCCAAACGGAAGTTACCAACCGCACACTCTCCGCTCTAATTTGGGTACTCATCAAGAAGAACATCAAGGAGTGGGAGGAGTGCCTACCTACCGCCGAGTTCGCCTACAATCGAGCAAAACACTCAACAACCGGCAAGTCCCCCTTCGAGGTCGTCTACGGTTTCAACCCTTTGTCCCCTTTGGACATTCTCCCTCTACCACTCCAAGAGCGCATCAATTTGGACGCAAGTGCATGTGTGACACATCTCAAGAAGGTGCATGAAGATACAAGAAACACCATCGAGCGCCAAGTTTAACGCCTTGCGACCAAGCTCAACTTCAACCAGCAACCTATGATCTTCAACATTGGTGATATCATGTGGCTACACCTTCGCAAGGACCGTTTTCCACAAGAACGCAAGTCCAAGCTCCGACCTTGAGCGGATGGACCATTCAAGGTGCTCACACGATACAACGACAATGCTTACAAGATCGACCTCCCGCGCGACAAGTACAACGTGAGGGACATCTTCAATGTCAAAGATCTTTCTCCCTTCCATGGTGATGAAGAATTTGATCCGAGGACGGATCTTCCCCAAGGGAGGGGAGATGATGTGGAGCATCCCAAGGCCATCCCCATGGACCCAACTACATCTCCTACGACACCTCTTGGACCCATGACACGAGCACATGCAAGAGCCCTTGAAACCGAGGTGACATCTCTCCTCTCACATTTCCACTTTGATGCACATGAGACATGGCTACTACCTCATACGGACAGTTTGTGCATTCTCATGTATCATGGAGAAGCTACGGAGCAAGGAGAAGAGGAAGAGGAAGATGGACGAGAAGACAGAAAAGAAGAAGGGCTAAAGGAAAAGTCCCAACCACCGGACGACCGGCCGGGATCGGACGTCCGGCGCCTGATGCTCCAGCCGAACCCCAGCGAGCGGACGTCCGGCCCAGACCGGACAACCGGTGCCCCTGCACCCAAGCCAAACGAGCGGACGACTGGTGCCAGCGGACGACCGATGACCGGAAGATCGGTAGCCTCCAGAAATCCGCTACACCAGCATTCGAGCCAGAATGAGCGGACGACCGACAGCCACCGGACATCCGGCCGCTCCTGAGACACCGGACGTCTGGTCCCCAGCGGACGTCTGTTACCTGGCTGTGTCCAGATTCGGGCCTGAGGCCCATGTACCCCCTACTTTCGCGCCCTTTTGCACTTAGACTATATATAGACCTCCTATTCCTTCTATATAGGGTTAGCAAAGTATTAGCTCATATTTCGTGTGAGAGCTTTGCTCATCCACTTGGTTACCTTCTCCTCGGAGATTGAAGCCTCCTACGGAGAAGATCCCCCAAGCGGATTCAAGACCCCCACTTTAGGGAAGAACATCAAGACCTCCTCACGGAGAAGACTGTTACCCTTGTATCGTCCTTGGTTGATTGTGTACCGTGTGAACCCTATGTATTCGAGGATCTAGCACATGTGTGACTTTCTTGTGTTGGTTTAGTGTTTCTCTTGTGTTTTCCCTTGTGTTCCCTCCGTTTTCTCCCCTTGTGTTCTTCGTGTTATTCGCGGGATCCGCTCCTATCATGAAAGATCGGCCCCAAGGGTTCCTACCCTACATCACTGGGTAAGCGGAAGGAGTTGGTCCTTGGCGCAGCGCGGTCGGATGAGGCCCAAGAAGGCGAGTCGATCCAAACAAGCACGAAGCAGTAGGCGCTCGCTGTCTTCGACAGAGCAGAGCAGCATGGCAACAGGAGGGGTCGCGGGGCATGTCGCTGGTAGGGGGACTTGGCGGAGGGCGGCAGCACGAGGTGATGGCTTGCTGGCGGCTTGACTCGGGTGACGCGGGGCTGATGAAGAGCTCAGTCAGGCCCTCCACGGGCTCCTTCGGGAGAGAGCGCAAGAGGGAATAGAGAGATGTGAGGCACGGGAAGAATAAGGGAGGAAGAGAAAGAGCAGGGTCGCGGGGGCGGCCTGGACCTGGCAGCGTACTCCTGCGAGGTCCGGCGACTCGCGGAACGGCAGCATTCTCCGACGAAGTATCTAGGCAGGGGCGAGGTCGAGCTCAGGGATGAGCCCTTGCCGCCTAGGGAGGCGCGAAGCAGAGGAGGCTCGAGGCGGGGTGCTCGCGAGCAAGGGGCACGGAGCTCTAGTGCGAAATCCATGGTGGCCGGCGTGTCTTGTGCTCCCTGAAAGAGAAATAGAGGGAGAGAAATAGAGTTACGGGAGAGACAAGGGAAGGAGGGAACGAAAGGAGAAGGAAACAGGAGGTTGACCTGGCGGATTAGCACGGTGGAGCTGCTCGGCCTTGAGGTGCTGCTCGACCTTGGGCTGTTGCTTGCCGGTGGCTCGCCGGCCATCGGCGCGCGGAGGTCGGGCAAAGGAGCGTACAGGGCTGCAGGAGAGGTGGATCAAGGAGGGGATGGATTTGGTTGGCTGGTTGGGGGGATCGGGCAGGGGAGTGTTGGGGAACGTAGTAATTTCAAAAAATTTCCTACGCACACGCAAGATCATGGTGATGCATAGCAACGAGAGGGAAGAGTTTTGTCCACATAACCTCGTAGACCGAAAGCGGAAGCATTAGCACAACGCGGTTGATGTAGTCATACGTCTTCACGATCCGACCGATCCAAGTACCGAACGCACGGCACCTCCGAGTTCTGCACACATTCAACTTGATGACGTCCCTCGAACTCCGATCCAGCCGAGTGTTGAGGGAGAGTTTCGTCAGCACGACGGCGTGGTGATGATGATGATGTTCTACCGACGCAGGGCTTCGCCTAAGAACCACTATGATATGATCGAGGTGGATTATGGTGGAGGGGGGCACCGCACACGGCTAAGAGATCAAGAGATCAATTGTTGTGTCTATGGGGTGCCCCCTGGACACGTACATAAAGGAGTGGAGGAGGGGAGGGGCCGGCCCTCTCTATGGCGCGCCCTAGGGGAGTCCTACTCCCACCGGGAGTAGGATTCCCCCCTTTCCTAGTAGAACTAGGAACCCTTCCAAGTAGTAGGAGTAGGAGGGAAGGAAAGGGAAGGGAAAAGGAGAAGGAAGGAAGGGGGCGCCCCCCCCTCCCTAGTCCAATTCGGACCAGCCCATGGGGAGGGGTGCGGCCACCCTTTGAGGCCTTCCTCTCATTTCCCGTATGGCCCATTAAGGCCCAATACGAATTCCCGTAACTCCCCGGTACTCCCGAAAATACCCGAATCACTCGGAACCTTTCCGATGTCCGAATATAGTCGTCCAATATATCGATCTTTAAGTCTCGACCATTTTGAGACTGCATCATGTCCCCGATCTCATCCGGGACTCCTAACTCCTTCGGTACATGAAAACACATAAACTCATAATATAACCGTCATCGAACTTTAAGCGTGTGGACCCTACGGGTTCGAGAACTATGTACACATGACCGAGACACGTCTCCGGTCAATAACCAATAGCGGAACCTGGATGCTCATATTAGCTCCCGCATATTCTACGAAGATCTCTATCGGTCAGACCGCATAACAACATACGTTGTTCCCTTTGTCATCGGTATGTTACTTGCCCGAGATTCGATCGTCGGTATCTCAATACCTAGTTCAATCTCGTTACCGGCAAGTCTCTTTACTCGTTCTGTAATACATCATCCCGCAACTAACTCATTAGTTTCAATGCTTGCAAGGCTTATAGTGATGTGCATTACCGAGTGGGCCCAGAGATACATCTCCGACAATCGGAGTGACAAATCCTAATCTCGAAATACGCCAACCCAACAAGTACCTTTGGAGACACCTGTAGAGCACCTTTATAATCACCCAGTTATGTTGTGACGTTTGGTAGCGCACAAAGTGTTCCTCTGGTAAACGGGAGTTGCATAATCTCATAGTCATAGGAACATGTATAAGTCATGAAGAAAGCAATAGCAACAAACTAAACGATCAAGTGCTATGCTAACGGAATGGGTCAAGTCAATCACATCATTCTCCTAATGATGTGATCCTGTTAATCAAATGACAACTCATGTCTATGGTTAGGAAACATAACCATCTTTGATCAACGAGCTAGTCAAATAGAGGCATACTAGTGACACTCTGTTTGTCTATGTATTCACACATGTATTATGTTTCCGGTTAATACAATTCTAGCATGAATAATAAACATTTATCATGATATAAGGAAATAAATAATAACTTTATTATTGCCTCTAGGGCATATTTCCTTCAGTCTCCCACTTGCACTAGAGTCAATAATCTAGTTCACATCGCCATGTGATTTAATACCAACAGTTCACATCACCATGTGATTAACACCCATAGTTCACATCGACATGTGACCAACACCCAAAGGGTTTACTAGAGTCAATAATCTAGCTCACATTGCTATGTGATTAACACCCAAAGAGTACTGAGGTGTAATCATGTTTTTCTTGTGAGAGAAGTTTAGTCAACGGGTCTGCCACATTCAGATCCGTAAGTATTTTGCAAATTTCTATTTCAACAATGCTCTACACAGAGCTAATCTAGCTAATTGCTCCCACTTTCAATATGTATCCAGATTGAGTTTAAAGTCATCTGGATCAGTGTCAAAATTTGCATCGACGTAACCCTTTACGACGAACCTTTTGTCACTTCCATAATCGAGAAACATATCCTTATTCCACTAAGGATAATTTTGACCAATGTCCAGTGATCTACTCCTAGATCACTATTGTACTCCTTTGCCAAACTCAGGGCAGGGTATACAATAGGTCCGGTACATAGCATGGCATACTTTATAGAACCTATGGCTGAGGCATAGGGAATGACTTTCATTCTTTCTCTATCTTCTGCCGTGGTCGGGTTTTTGAGTCTTACTCAACTTCACACCTTGTAACACAGGCAAGAACTCCTTTTTGACTGTTCCATTTTGAACTACTTCAAAATCTTGTCAAGGTATGTACTCATTGAAAAAACTTATCAAGCATATTGATATATCTCTATAGATCTTGATGCTCAATATGTAAGCAGCTTCACCGAGGTCTTTCTTTGAAAAACTCCTTTCAAACATTCCTTTGTGCTTTGCAGAATAATTCTACATTATCTCCGATCAACAATATGTCATTCACATATACTTATCAGAAATGTTGTAGTGCTCCCACTCACTTTCTTGTAAATACAGGCTTCACCGCAAGTCTGTATAAAACTATATGCTTTGATCAACTTATCAAAGTGTATATTCCAACTCCGAGATGCTTGCACCAGTCCATAGATGGATCGCTGGAGCTTGCATATTTTGTTAGTACCTTTAGGATTGACAAAACCTTCTGGTTGCATCATATACAACTCTTCTTTAATAAATCCATTAAAGAATGCAGTTTTGTTTATCCATTTGCCGGATTTCATAAAATGCGGCAATTGCTAACATGATTCGGACAGACTTAAGCATAGATACGAGTGAGAAACTCTCATCGTAGTCAACACCTTGAACTTGTCGAAAACCTTTTTGCAACAATTCTAGCTTTGTAGATAGTAACACTACTATCAGCGTTCGTCTTCCTCTTGAAGATCCATTTAATCTCAATGGCTCGCCGATCATTGGGCAAGTCAATCAAAGTCCATACTTTGTTCTCATACATGGATCTCATCTCAGATTTCATGGCCTCAAGCCATTTCGCAGAATCTGGGCTCATCATTGCTTCCTCATAGATCGTAGGCTCGTCATGGTCAAGTAACATGACCTCCAGAACAGGATTACCGTACCACTCTGGTGCGGATCTCACTCTGGTTTACCTACGAGGTTTCGATAGTAACTTGATCTGAAGTTACATGATCTTCATCATTAGCTTCCTCACTAATTGGTGTAGTACTCACAGGAATAGATTTCTGTGATGAACTACTTTCCAATAAGGGAGCAGGTATAGTTACCTCATCAAGTTCTACTTTCCTCCCACTCACTTCTTTCGAGAGAAACTCCTCTAGAAAGGATCCATTCTCAGCAATGAATATCTTGCCTTCGGATCTGTGATAGAAGGTGTACCCAACATTTTCTTTTGGGTATCCTATGAAGACGCACTTCTCCGATTTGGGTTTGAGCTTATCAGGTTGAAACTTTTTCACATAAGCATTGCAACCTCAAACTTTAAGAAATGACAGCTTAGGTTTCTTGCCAAACCATAGTTCATACGGTGTCATCTCAACGGATTTAGATGGTGCCCTATTTAACGTGAATGTAGCTGTCTCTAATGCATAACCCCAAAACGATAGTGGTAAATCAGTAAGAGACGTCATAGATCGCACCATATCTAATAAAGCACGGTTACAACGTTCGGACACACCATTACACTGTGGTGTTCCAGGTGGCGTGAGTAGTGAAACTATTTCACATTATTTTAACTGAAGGCCAAACTCGTAACTCAAATATTTTACTTCTGCGATCATATCGTAGAAACTTTTATTTTGTTACGATGATTCTCCACTTCACTCTGAAACTCTTTGAACTTTTCAAATGTTTCAGACTTGTGTTTCATCAAGTAGATATACTCATATCTGCTCAAATCATCTGTGAAGATCAGAAAATAATGATACATGCCGTGATCTTCAATATTCATCGGACCACATACATCAGTATGTATGATTTCCAACAACTCTGTTGCTCGCTCCATTGTTCTAGAGAACGGAGTCTTAGTCATCTTGCCCATGAGGCATGGTTCGCAAGCATCAACTGATTCATAATCAAGTGATTCCAAAAGCCCATCAGCATGGATTTTCTTCATGCGCTTTACAGCAATATGACCTAAACGGCAGTGCCACAAATAAGTTGCACTATCATCATTAACTTTGCATCTTTTTGGCTTGAATATTATGAATATGTGTATCACTACGATCGAGATCCAACAAACCATTTTTGTTGGTGTGTATGAACATCGAAGGTTCTATTCATGTAAACAGAACAACTATTGTTCTCTAACTTAAATGAATAACCGTATTGCAATAAACATGATCAAATCATATTTATGCTCAACATAAACACCAAATAACACTTGTTTAGGTTCAACACTAATCCCGAAAGTATAGGGTGTCGTGGTTCTAACTCTGACAGTGATGTAGGGGGGTATGTATGGAGAGGCTAGATCTCAGCTATTGGGAAGTTGTAAACACACCAAGATGTACGAGTTCAGGCCCTTCGCGGAGGAAGTAACAGCCCTACGTCTCGGTGCCCGGAGGTGGTCGACTGGATTACTGGCGTGTGAATAACAGGGGTGCGAACCCTCCATGCTGAGGAGGGGGGTGGCTTATATAGAGTTCGCCGGCCCCCTCCTGCCCTCAGTAATGCAGGGTTTAAGGTACATTTAAGGTTGGGCGTTATTGGTAACGCCCCTAAATAAAGTGCTATAATGACCATAAAGACTACTTAATAGCCGACCGTTTGCCTGCAGAGTGACTTTAGGTCTCCTGGCAGTCGAGTGGTTGGCTTCATGGTCGAGTGATAGCTTCTTGGTCGAGTGTCTTGAACCCGTCGACTGGGATACCTTCAAGTCGATTGAAAGGTGACTTCTTCTAGGGATGTCCTAGGGTAGGGCTTTTTGGACAGGTCCGTGCCCCTACCCTAGGTACATGGCTTCATCTTTAGCCCCCGAATGGATCGAGGTTAGAGTGGGGAAAGAGTTGGAGATCTTTCCGACTGGTTCTTTGGGCTACGTGAGCGCCTCGTTTTGGGTCAATCGTCACGGATGACGTTGCCAACCTTTTTCAGTCGCCTTGATCCATTCCAGGCCTTTCGTCGAGTGAATTTCTTTATTTGTGACATACCGAGCGTTGGCGCGGGCGGGATCTTTCGTTTTGACAAGTTGTTCTGCAGCCCGCGGATGTCGTGGGATTTCGAATTTTGGGAAGCGCGCGGGACGGGAGCGGCCGCAGTAATTGGAAGTGATAAAGCGGAAGCTCCTCGATCCCCGCGTCGCCTTTTTTGCCACGTACTGCGCGCGCGTCCGCTGCGGTATTTGACTGGATAGTTTGGGCCTACCAGTCAGCCACTCGGGAGCGGCCCCTTATAAATCGCCGGCTCGGGGTTTCCAAGCAGTGCGCTCTCTTCTCCTCCTTTCTCCTTCCTCTCTCCCTTCGCAAGTCCTTCCGCCACCTCCGTTCTCGCCCCAGCGCAGCAGGCCCGTGCGAGACTTCGCCGGCGACGATGACGAAGGGCAAGACCTCCGCTCTGGAGCGCGTGAAGAAGGCGGCGGCGCAGGGGAAGGGGAAAAGATCTGCTCGGGGCGGATCCTCCTTGAGGTCCGCTCTGCCCAAGGGCTGGATCCAGGGCGATTGGATGCCGTCAGTGATCCGGCAAGAGGATCTCGATGACATGGTCGAGGGGGGAGTCATTCCCCATGAGGCTGCGCGTCTTTCGGGGAGAGAGATCGAACCTCAACCCCGCGATGGTGAGTGCGTGCTCCTAGCCACCCACATCAACCGAGGGTTTTCTCTGCCGCCCCATCCTTTTTTCCGGAGCTTCTTGAACTTCTTCGGAGCACAGCTCCACCACTTTACTCCCAACTCCATTGTATACCTTGCCGCTTTCATTTCCATGTGTGAGGCTTTCTTGGGTTGCCGCCCCCATTGGGGACTTTTCAAGCACATCTTTACCTGCCGTTCTCAATCGGTCAAGAAGGCCAAGTCGAGTGACGAGAGGACGCAGGTGATCCAGTTGTGCGGGGGCTTGGCGATCCAGACGAGGGGGAAGAGCTGTTTTCCATCCATTACTTTCCCGGAGTCGGTCCGTGGCTGGCAGGCGACCTGGTTCTACTGTCAGGACCAGGCGACCCCAGGACAGTCGACTGGTCTCCCCCCTTTCTCACTCGACCGAGCTGAAAAACCTACTTCTCTGAAAGTGACGCCGGAGGAAAGGGCCCAAGTCAAAGTGCTGGCCGGTCGAGTGGTTGAGCTTGTCCGTGAGGGCGTGACGGGCATGGATTTGCTGGAGGTCTTCCTCCGGAGGCGCATCCAACCGCTCCAGGCTCGTGACCATCCGATGTGGCTGTACTCGGGTCTTGACGACACCACTCGGATCCACCCGGAGGAGGTCACTGATGAGATGCTGGAGGGGTGGCTGTCGAGCATCACAGGAAACAAGGACAACCCCCGAGGAGCCAGGAGGGTGATTCCACTCGACAACTCGTACGACGTGGACCAGGTATGTCTCTATGCTCCCGACTGAGATCTTGTTTTTCTTCATTGGTCTTCTTTGAGTTGGTCGATTGACCTTTGTCTTGTCTGTTGTTTTTCAGGCGACTATTGAGATGTACTCGACGCCCAATGGGGCACAGGGGCCAATTGAGGAAGGGGAGGCGAGCGGAGGTGAGAGCGGGGACGATCAAGGCGAGTGGGAGTCCGACGGTGAAGGAGAGGGAGGCGACGACATCGACTCCAGCGAAGAGGAGGAGGAGGAGGTTGAACCCCCCCCCCCCCCCCCCCGCCCGGAGGGGCGATCCAAGCTCACACACGATCCAGCGCGGGAGCGTGGTAGTGTGACTGCTCCTGTTGGGCACTCGTCGAAACGCCCTCGGACCTCTTCTCCTACGCCGACTTGAAAGGCTCCCAAGCACCCGCGCGCAGCGCCGTCCAAGCCGCCCAAGGCTCTGCCCAAGATGAAGATGGCCGTCCCCACCATTTCTGGGTAATGATAAAACTTGTTTTCCTTTGTCGACCGTGGACGGATCCTTGGTCGATCCATTGAGCCAACCGACTGACTTTCGAGGCTTGCAGTGCTGGACTTCTGAGATCTCCGCCAAGGACGACGACCAAGAGATGGAGGATGCTGTTACCTCCAACCCTGGTACGATTACTGACGTTCCGCTTTGAGTCGACTAAACATTTATTGCAGCCCTGGTCGATTGAACGTTTCCTTTGTAGCCCCTCCTCATGTTGTCGACCTCCCGGATGACGACGACAACGAACCGCTGAGAATGAGGAGGAACAAGAGGTCGACGGCTGACAAGACCCCCCAACCTGCTCCGGCGTCTGAGGCCATGGCTCGGGATGGTGGTGACACCACTCGGGCTTCTATGACTTTCGCCATTCCTCTGACGAGCGTGCGGCCATCGGCGTCGACTGCGGATCCACCTTCGCTTTTTGCTGCGTACCCCGTCCCTGAGGACCAAGCAGCTGCTGCAAAGGAGGCTATACGCCAGGCGGGGATCATGATGGAGCAAGTGAAGATGGCTCGGGAGGCCAGCCAAGAAGCCTATGACGCGAGTTCGGCTCTTCAGAGCAACGTCCAGGTCAGTCGACTCAACACTTGGTCTGTTATGATATGCTGTTTGAAGAGTCTCTTTTCCGAAGATCTTTTGTATCTGTATCTGTACACCCACTGGGTGTGTCTGCTAATTCTTGGACGAGTGGGGGCACGCTAAGTGCACCCACTGGGTGTAGTCCCCGAGACTACGGTGGACTACTGGCAGTCGACTGTAGTCTTTACATTGTGTTGTTGTAGCTGTATTTCTTCACTCGGTTTTTCCCCGAAGATCTTTTTTTTTGGTCGAACCAGTGGGGGCACGCTGAAGCTGGCTTCGGTCGACCACTTAGAAGAAGAGAATACCAAGCTGAAGACCGCTCTAAATGAAGCCAACAGGGAGTGTTCACGTTGGAAGAAGGAGAACCTCACCCTGAACGAGAAGATGGAAGGCATCGCTCGCAGGAGGGACGACCTGGAGAGCTACTTGAGGAGCCTCGCCAAGAAGTTGTACATCAAGCTTGAAGGTGCACATTCAGTTCCGACTGGGTTTTTTTTGTGTCGACTCAGTCTATGAAAATTGACTTATCCTTGGATCGTGTATGCAGAGCTTTGCCAGAACTTTGAAGAGGAGACTGGGCGGATCGAAACAGGTTTGGATCCAATCAACTCTCCTGTGAAAGATGAAGCTGCCATGAATCTGCTCCGACTAGAATCTCGCATTGACGGCGTCGTGGACTACTTGGCTCGACTGAAGGTTGCCATGTCACGGATCGACCCGGCACTTTGGCCAGAGGCTACGTTCCAAAACGATCTCGAGTCTCTGATGACTCGACTTAACGGAATCCCTGACCTAGTGCAGGAGTGGAAGAAGTCTTCTGCTCGGTGCGGCGCTGATGTGGCTCTGTCTCTGGTCCGCGTCCATTGCAAGGAGGCGCGAGAAGAGAAGCTGGCCGCCATCCAAGTTGCCAATACCAGGTAGAACAACTTTCAAGATTTCATGGAGACTTTCATCGCTGCTGCCACCCGTATTGCAGACGGGATTGACTTGGACGAGTTCGTCGCCCCTTCCAGTCCTCCTCCTGAGGAATGAAAAACTTTTATGCTTCACTGTGAATTTGCCTCGGAATGCCGAGTGTATTTTGTAACCGTTCAACTCTGCCGAGCCGAGGGCTCAAGTACTTTGATCTAAGGTCTGGGACCTTTTAGGCTTTATCCAAACTTGATTTCTTGTTGAATATCTTCATGGTTTGATCTGTCGAGTGGAACTTGATCTTCACTCGGAATAACCTTGTATTTGTGGCGTATCTTCTTGCAGATTGGGTTGCGTCCTGTACTTAGGCGAGCGCTGGGCTGCAGTTAAGCCCCTGAGCGGGAGGTTTGCTCTCCACTCGGTAGGACTTTTCAAACTTAGGCGAGTGCCGGACTGCAGCTAAGTCTCTAAGTGAGAGGACTTAGGCGAGTGCTGGACTGCAGCTAAGCCCCCAAGTGGGAGGATCGCTCTCCACTCGGTAGGATTTTTTCAAACTTAGGCGAGTGCCGGACTGTAGCTAAGTCTCTAAGTGAGAGAACTTAGGCGAGTGCTGGACTGCAGCTAAGCCCCCGAGTGGGAGGATCGCTCTCCACTCGGTAGGATTTTTTAAACTTAGGCGAGTGCCGAACTGTAGCTAAGTCTCTAAGTGAGAGAACTTAGGCGAGTGCTGGACTGCAGCTAAGCCCCCGAGTGGGAGGATCGCTCTCCGCTCGGTAGGATTTTTTCAAACTTAGGCGAGTGCCGGACTGCAGCTGTAAGTGAGAGAACTTAGGCGAGTGCTGGACTGCAGCTAAGCCCCCGAGTGGGAGGATCGCTCTCCACTCGGTAGGATATTTTCAAACTTAGGCGAGTGCCGGACTGCAGCTAAGTCTCTAAGTGAGAGAACTTAGGCGAGTGCTGGACTGCAGCTAAGCCCCCGAGTGGGAGGATCGCTCTCCACTTGGTAGGATTTTTTCAAACTTAGGCGAGTGCCGGACCGCAGCTAAGTCTCTAAGTGAGAGAACTTAGGCGAGTGCTGGACTACAGCTAAGCCCCCGAGTGGGAGGTTTGCTCTCCACTCGATAGGATTTTTTCAAACTTAGGCGAGTGCCTGACTGCAGCTAAGTCTCTGAGTGGGAGAACTTAGGCGAGTACTGGACTGCAGCTAATCCCCCGAGTGGGAGGTTTGCTCTCCACTCGGTAGGATTTTTTCAAACTTAGGCGAGTGCCTGACTGCAGCTAAGTCTCTGAGTGGGAGAACTTAGGCGAGTACTGGACTGCAGCTAATCCCCCGAGTGGGAGGTTTGCTCTCCACTCGGTAGGATTTTTTCAAACTTAGGCGAGTGCCTGACTGCAGCTAAGTCTCTGAGTGGGAGAACTTAGGCGAGTACTGGACTGCAGCTAAGCCCCCGAGTGGGAGGTTTGCTCTCCACTCGGTAGGATTTTTTCAAACTTAGGCGAGTGCCTGACTGCAGCTAAGTCTCTAAGTGGGAGAACTTAGGCGAGTACTGGACTGCGGCTAAGCCCCCAAGTGGGAGGTTTGCTCTTCACTCGGTAGGATTTTTTCAAACTTAGGCGAAACGGATTCGCGACTAAGTCACCCACTGGGGGATTTCGTATGCAAACAAAAGTGACAGCGATTATTGGGACACTCTTGTCTTTGATAACAATGAACTGTAGAAACTTTTTCTTATTACATCTCGTCCAAGGGAGAACTCAAGTGTAAAAGGGGCGGAGTAGTTCCGCATTCCAAGCTCGTGGCTCGTCGATCTGGCGATCAACATTGTAGAGGTGATACGCTCCATTGTGGAGGACTCTGGTGATGATGAAGGGGCCTTCCCAAGTAGGAGCAAGCTTGTGTGGTTTCTGCTGATCCACTCGGAGGACCAAATCCCCTTCTTGGAAGGCTCGACTCTTGACATTCCGGGCGTGGAATCGACGCAATTCTTGCTGATAAATGGTCGATCTAATCATGGCCATCTCTCTTTCTTCTTCTAGGAGGTCGACTGCATCTTGCCGGGCTTGTTCTGCTTCATCTTCGGTATAAAGTTCGACTCGGGGTGCGTTGTGAAGAAGATCACTTGGCAGAACTGCTTCGGCTCCATAAACCAGAAAGAATGGAGTTCTTCCAGTCGACCGGTTCGGGGTGGTCCTCAATCCCCACAGAACTGACAGAAGCTCGTCGACCCAAGCACCTGCCGCGTGCTTGAGATCACGCATAAGTCGAGGTTTTAGTCCTTTGAGAATCAGACCATTTGCTCTTTCAGCTTGTCCATTCGACTGGGGATGGGCGACCGATGCGTAGTCGACTCGAGTGCCTTGAGAGGTGCAAAAAGCTCTGAACTTGTCCGAATCGAAGTTTGACCCATTGTCAGTGATGATGCTATGCAGGACTCCATATCTGAATGTTAGCCCTCTGACGAAACTGATAGCAGTGCAAGCATCAAGATTCTTGATAGGCTTAGCTTCAATCCATTTGGTAAACTTGTCGACTGCCACAAGCACATGAGTGAAACCACTTCTGCCTGTTCTCAGTGGGCCAACCATGTCTAGTCCCCAGACAGCAAAGGGCCAGACGAGTGGAATGGTCTTCAGGGCTGATGCAGGCTTGTGTGACATGTTGGAGTAGAACTGGCAACCTCCACACTTGTCGACTATCTCTTTTGCCATCTCATTTGCTCTTGGCCAGTAAAATCCTACTCGGTATGCTTTAGCCACAATGGTCCGAGAGGACGCATGGTGACCACAGGTCCCCGAGTGGATATCATTAAGGATCATTTGACCCTCTTCTGGTGTTATGCATTTCTGACCGATTCCAGTCGCGCTTTCCCTATACAACTGTCCCTTTATGACTGTGAAGGCCTTGGATCGGCGGACGATCTGTCGAGCCTCTTCCTCGTCCTCCGGGAGTTCTTTCCTCAAGATATACGCGATGTATGGTACCGTCCAGTCAGGAGTGATAGCCAAGACCTCCACGACTAGGACGACCACAGCAGGAATTTCGACTTCAGTCGGATCTGTGGCACTTTTCGGTTGCGGGGCTTCTTCTGCGAAGGGATCCTCCTGGACTGACGGCGAGCGGATGTGCTCCAAAAACACATTGCTGGGAATGGCTTCTCTCTTGGAGCCTATCTTTGCCAGATCATCTGCTGCTTAATTTTTCAGTCGGGGGATGTGATGAAGCTCTAACCCCTCGAATTTCTTTTCTAGCTTTCTTACTGCGTTGCAATAGCCAGTCATAGCTGGGCTTCTGACGTCCCACTCCTTCATCACCTGATTAACCACCAAATCTGAGTCGCCGTAGACCATGAGGCGCCGGACGCCGAGTGAAATGGCCATGCGCAACCCGTACAAGAGTGCTTCATATTCTGCTTCATTGTTGGAGGAATCGAAGTGAATCTGGAGAATGTGTCTGAGCTTATATCCTCGGGGGGAGACCAATACTACCCCAGCACCGGAACCGTTTAGCATCTTAGATCCATCGAAGAACATGATCCAGTGCTCCGAGTGAACTTGAGTCGGGAGTTGCTGTTCAATCCACTCGGCGACGAAATCTGCAATTGCTTGGGACTTGATAGCCTTCTTTGCTTCAAACTTGATATCTAGGGGGAGGAGTTCAATCGCCCACTTAGCCACTCGACCAGTTGCATCTCTGTTGTGCAAGATCTCTGACAGTGGAGCGTCGCTGACGACTGTAATGGAATGGTCAGAGAAGTAGTGTGCAACCTTCTTCGTGGTCATGTAGATCCCATATACAAGCTTCTGGTAATGGGGATATCTTTGCTTCGAAGGGGTCAAAACTTCAGACACATAATATACTGGGCGTTGAACTCTGAAGGCCTTTCCTTCTTCTTCCCGCTCGACCGTGAGTACTGTACTGACAACTTGTCCCGTGGCCGCAATGTACAGCAGCAAAGGCTCTTTACTGATTGGGGCAGCAAGCACCGGCTGGGTGGAGAGCAGAGCTTTGAGCTCTGCAAACGCTGCGTCAGCTTCTGGAGTCCACTCGAACTTGTCAAACTTCTTCATCAGTCGGTAAAGAGGCAACGCCTTTTCACCGAGACGAGAAATGAATCGACTTAGAGCGGCCAAGCAACCTGTAAGTTTTTGGACATCGTGTACACGCACAGGGCGCTTCATCCTGAGTATGGTGCCAACTTTCTCGGGATTGGCATTGATTCCTCGTTTGGAAATGAGAAAACCGAGTAACTTTCCACCTGGAACTCCGAATGTGCACTTTGATGGATTGAGCTTGATATCGTATCCCCTGAGGTTAGCAAAGGTTTCGGCAAGGTCAGTCAGTAGGTCGGAACCTTTTCGTGACTTAACCACAATATCGTCCATGTATGCTTCTACGTTCCGACTGATCTGAGTGAGTAAACACTTCTGAATCATCCTCATGAACGTGGCTCCAGCATTCTTGAGGCCGAAGGGCATGGTGACATAACAGAAGCACCCAAATGGGGTGATGAAAGCTGTTTTGATCTCGTCGGGTCCATACAGACAGATCTGATGGTACCCTGAATAAGCATCTAGAAAAGACAAACGCTCACACCCCGCGGTCGAGTCCACTACTTGGTCGATGCGGGGGAGAGGGAAATGATCTTTCGGGCAAGCCCGATTGATGTGTTTAAAGTCAATGCACATGCGAAGTGACTTGTCCTTTTTGGGGACCATGACTACATTAGCGAGCCACTCGGAGTGGTAAATCTCTTGGATGAACTCCGCTGCTAAGAGCCGAGCCACCTCCTCGCCAATAGCTTTCCTCTTCTGGACGACAGACCGTCGAAGATGTTCTTTCACAGGCTTGAACTTCGGGTCGACTCGTAGACGGTGCTCAGCCAGCCCCCTGGGAACTCCAGGAATGTCAGAAGGCTTCCATGCGAAGACGTCCCAGTTCTCACGGAGGAACTTGATGAGCGCTTCTTCCTATTTGGAGTCGAGCATCGTCGAGATGTGAGTCGGGGCAGCGTCGGGGTCGGTCGGGTGAATGTGAGCTGGCTTAGTTTCACCGGACGACTGAAAAGCAGATTCTGAAGCAGGCTTCTTGGCTCGTAGCAATTCACTCGGATCAGCAGTCTTCTGGTACTCTTGTAGCTCAACAACTACCATCTGAGCGTCAGCAATCTTCGGTCCTTTCTGAAAACACTCTTCTGCTTTCTTCCGATTGCCGGTAACGGTGATCACACCTCTAGGGCCGGGCATCTTCAACTTGAGATACACGTAGCATGGTCGAGCCACGAAGCGTGCATAAGCTGGCCGGCCTAGAATAGCATGATAAGCACTTTGGAAGTCCACAACCTCAAATGTCAACTTTTCCCTGCGGTAATTCTTTGAATCACCGAAAACCACGTCAAGAGCAATCTGGCCGAGTGACTCAGCTTTCTTTCCAGGAATGACTCCATGGAAGCTCATGTTGCTGGCACTGAGCCTGGACATCGGAATGCCCATCCCTTTCAATGTTTCAGCATACAATATGTTCAGGCCACTGCCACCATCCATCAGGACTTTGGTCAGTCGAGTGCCTTCGACAACTGGGTCGACCACCAAAGCTTGCCTCCCAGGGGTGGCAATGTGCGTAGGGTGATCGGACCGGTCGAATGTGATGACAGTCTGAGACCACTTCAGATAACTGGGTGTCGCTGGAGCAACCATATTCACCTCACGATTAATGACTTTCAGTCGACTTTTGCTTTCGACATCAGCAAAAATCATCAGGGTGGAATTGATTTGGGGGTATCCATCGTCACTATCTTCCTTGTCCTCAACTCTGTCCGACTCTTTTTCCTTATCTTTGGACTGTTTGCCCTGAAACTGCTGGATCAGGAGCCGACACTGTCGAGTGGTATGCTTTGGGTAAATAAAATTACCCTCTTCATCTTTCTTGGTGTGGATGTGACATGGCAGATCCAAAACATCATTTCCATCTTGATCCTTGACTTTCTTGGGCTTCCAGGGGCCTTTGGGTTTTCCCTTGAAATTTCCCTGGGTTGCGGCCAGGGCCTCCCCAGGGGCGGCTGGCTCGGCCTTCCGCTTCTGCTTCCGACTGGAATTGCCTCCGGTTTCCTGGGCGACTGCTTTATGCTTGCCACTCCGGAGTCGATCTTCATCTTCTCCGTTAGCGTATTTGGTGGAAATTTCCATCATCCGGTTCAGGGACATTTCTCCGGTCCGACCGAACTTCAGGTTCAACTCTCTGTTCTTGACGCCTTCTTTAAAGGCACAAACTGCTTGGTGATCCGGTACGTTCTCAACTATGTGATGCAAAGTGATCCACCTCTGGATGTAATCCCTCAGAGTTTCACTCGGCTTCTGCACGCAAGACCGCAATTCTGTAAGGCCTGCGGGTCGCTTGCATGTTCCCTCAAAGGTTGTGACAAACACTCGAGAGAGATCCTCCCAAGTGTAGATGCTGCTGGGTGCTAACTGATTCAGCCACGCTCTGGCCGAGCCCTCTAACAGGAGAGGCAAATGCTTCATAGCCACCTCATCATTGCCACCGCCAATCTGTACAGCCACTCGGTAATCTTCGAGCCAAGTGTCAGGCTTAGACTCACCGGTGAACTTGCTGACTCCAGTCGCCAACCGAAAGTTGGGAGGAATCACCGCGGCCCTGATGGCTCGACTGAAACACTCTGGCCCTAAAACACGTATTCTGCTGCTGGCGGGCACTATCATCATTAACTTTGCATCTTTTTGGCTTGAATATTATGAATATGTGTATCACTATGATCGAGATCCAACAAACCATTTTTGTTGGTGTGTATGAACATCGAAGGTTCTATTCATGTAAACAGAACAACTATTGTTCTCTAACTTAAATGAATAACCGTATTGCAATAAGCATGATCAAATCATATTTATGCTCAACATAAACACCAAATAACACTTATTTAGGTTCAACACTAATCCCGAAAGTATAGGGTGTCGTGGTTCTAACTCTGACAGTGATGTAGGGGGGTATGTATGGAGAGGCTAGATCTCAGCTATTGGGAAGTTGTAAACACACCAAGATGTACGAGTTCAGGCCCTTCGCGGAGGAAGTAACAGCCCTACGTCTCGGTGCCCGGAGGCGGTCGACTGGATTACTGGCGTGTGAATAACAGGGGTGCGAACCCTCCATACTGAGGAGGGGGTGGCTTATATAGAGTTCGCCGGCCCCCTCCTGCCCTCAGCAATGCAGGGTTTAAGGTACATTTAAGGTTGGGCGTTACTGGTAACACCCCTAAATAAAGTGCTATAATGACCATAAAGACTACTTAATAGCCGACCGTTTGCCTGCGGAGTGACTTTAGGTCTCCTGGCAGTCAAGTGGTTGGCTTCATGGTCGAGTGATAGCTTCTTGGTCGAGTGTCTTGAACCCGTCGAGTGGGATACCTTCAAGTCGATTGAAAGGTGACTTCTTCTAGGGATGTCCTAGGGTAGGGCTTTTTGGACAGGTCTGTGCCCCTACCCTAGGTACATGGCTTCATCATAGGGAGTGTGCGATGATGTTCATATCAATCTTGAAACCAATTCCAACACACATCGTCACTTCACCCTTAACTAGTTCATGTTCATTTTGTAACTCCTATTTCGAGTTGCTAATTTTAGCAACCGAACAAGTATCAAATACTCAGGGGCTACTATAAACACTAGTAAGGCACACATCAATAACCTGTATATCAAATATACCCTTTGTTCACTTTGCCATCTTTCTTATCCACCAAATATTCAGGGAATTTCCGCTTCCAGTGATCATTTCCTTTGCAGTAGAAGCACTCGGTTTCAGGCTTTGGTCCAGCTTTGGGCTTCTTCACGGGAGTGACAACTTGCTTGTCATTCTACTTGAAGTTCCCTTTCTTTCCCTTTGCCCTTTTCTTGAAACTAGTGTTCTTGTCAACCATCAACACTTGATGCTCTTTCTTGATTTCTACCTTCGTTGATTTCAACATCACGAAGAGCTCGGGAATCGTTTTCGTAATCCCTTGCATACTATAGTTCATCACGAAGTTCTAGTAACTTGGTGATGGTGACTAGAGAACTCTGTCAATCACTATCTTATCTGTAAGATTAACTCCTACTTGATTCAAGCGATTGTAGTACCCAGACAATCTGAGCATATGCTCACTGCTTGAGCTATTCTCCTCCATCTTTTAGCTATAGAACTTGTTGGAGACTTCATATCTCTCAACTCGGATATTTGCTTGAAATATTTAACTTCAACTCCTAGAACATCTCATATGGTCCAAGACGTTCAAAACGTCTTTGAAGTCTCGATTCTAAGCCGTTTAAGCATGGTGCACTAAACTATCAAGTAGTCATCATATTGAGCTAGCCAAACGTTCATAACGTCTGCATCTGCTCCTGCAATAGGAATGTCATCTAGCGGTGCATTAAGGACATAATTCTTCTGTGCAGCAACGAGGATAATCCTCAGATCACGGATCCAATCCGCATCATTGCTACTAACATCTTTCAACTTAATTTTCTCTAGGAACATATCAAAAATAAAACAGGGGAGCTAAACGTGAGCTATTGATCTACAACATAGATATGCTAATACTACCAGGACTAAGTTCATGATAAATTAAAGTTCAACTAATCATATTACTTAAGAACTCCCACTTAGATAGACATCCCTCTAATCATCTAAGTGATCACGTGATCCAAATCAACTAAACCATAACCGATCATCATGTGAAATGGAGTAGCTTTCAATGGTGAACATCATTATGTTGATCATATCTACTATATGATTCACGCTCGACCTTTCGGTCTCAGTGTTCCGAGGCCATATCTGCATATGCTAGGCTCGTCAAGTTTAACCTGGGTATTCTACGTGTGCAAACTGGCTTGCACCTGTTGTAGATGGACGTAGAGCTTATCACACCTGATCATCACGTGGTGTCTGGGCACGACGAACTTTGGCAACGGTGCATACTCAGGGAGAACACTTTTATCTTGAAATTTAGTGAGAGATCATCTTATAATGCTACCATCAATCAAAGCAAGATAAGATGCATAAAAGATAAACATCACATGCAATCAATAAGTGATATGATATGGCCATCATCTTGTGCTTGTGATCTCCATCTCCGAAGCACCGTCATGATCACCATCGTCACCGGCGCGACACCTTGATCACCATCGTAGTATCATTGTCGTCTCGCCAATCTTATGCTTCCACGACTATCGCTACCGCTTAGTGATAAAGTAAAGCATTACAGCGCAATTGCATTGCATACAATAAAGCGACAACCATATGGCTCCTGCCAGTTGCCGATAACTCGGTTACAAAACATGATCATCTCATACAATAAAATTTAGCATCATGTCTTGACCATATCACATCACAACATGCCCTGCAAAAACAAGTTAGACGTCCTCTACTTTGTTGTTGCAAGTTTTACGTGGCTGCTACGGGCTTAGCAAGAACCGTTCTTACCTACGCATCAAAACCACAATGATAGTTTGTCAAGTTGGTGCTGTTTTAACCTTCGCAAGGACTGGGCGTAGCCACACTTGGTTCAACTAAAGTTGGAGAAACTGACACCCGCCAGCCACCTATGTGCAAAGCACGTCGGTAGAACCAGTCTCGCGTAAGCGTACGCGTAATGTCGGTCCAGGCCGCTTCATCCAACAATACCGTGGAACCAAAGTATGACATGCTGGTAAGCAGTATGACTTATATCGCCCACAACTCACTTGTGTTCTACTCGTGCACAACATCAACGCATAGAACCTAGGCTCGGATGCCACTGTTGGGGAACGTAGTAATTTCAAAAAAATTCCTACGCACAAGAAAGATCATGGTGATGCATAGAAACGAGAGGGAAGAGTGTTGTCCATGTACCCTCGTAGACCGAAAGCGGAAGCGTTAGCACAACGCGGTTGATGTAGTCGTACGTCTTCACGATCCGACCGATCCAAGTACCGAACACACGGCACCTCCGAGTTCTGCACACGTTCAACTCGATGACGTCCCTCGAACTCCGATCTAGCCGAGTGTTGAGGGAGAGTTTCGTCAGCACGACGGCGTGGTGACGATGATGATGTTCTACCGACGCAGGGCTTCGCCTAAGCACCGCTACGATATGATCGAGGTGGATTATGGTGGAGGGGGCATCGCACACGGCTAAGAAATCAAGAGATCAATTGTTGTGTCTATGGGGTGCCCCTGGCAATGTATATAAAGGAGTGGAGGAGGGGAGGGGTCGGCCCTCTCTATGGAGCACCCTAGGGGAGTCCTACTCCCACTGGGAGTAGGATTCCCCCCTTTCCTAGTAGAACTAGGAACCCTTCCAAGTAGTAGGAGTAGGAGGGAAGGAAAGGGAAGGGAAAAGGAGAAGGAAGGAAGGGGGCGCCCCCCCTCCCTAGTCCAATTCGGACCAGCCCATGGGGAGGGGTGCGGCCACCCTTTGAGGCCTTTCTCTCCTTTCCCGTATGGCCCATTAAGGCCCAATACGAATTCCCGTAACTCCCCGGTACTCCCAAAAATACCCGAATCACTCGAAACCTTTCCGATGTCCGAATATAGTCGTCCAATATATCGATCTTTATGTCTCGACCATTTCAAGACTCCTCGTCATGTCCCCGATCTCATCCGGGACTCCTAACTCCTTCGATACATCAAAACACATAAAATCATAATATAACCGTCATCGAACTTTAAGCGTGCGGACCCTACGGGTTCGAGAACTATGTAGACATGACCGAGACACGTCTCCGGTCAATAACCAATAGCGGAACCTGGATGCTCATATTGGCTCCCACATATTTTACGAAGATCTTTATCGGTCAGACCGCATAACAACATACGTTGTTCCCTTTGTCATCGGTATGTTACTTGCCCGAGATTCGATCGTCGGTATCTCAATACCTAGTTCAATCTCGTTACTGGCAAGTCTCTTTACTCGTTCCGTAATACATCATCCCGCAACTAACTCATTAGTTTCAATGCTTGCAAGGCTTATAGTGATGTGCATTGCCGAGTGGGCCCAGAGATACCTCTCCGACAATCGGAGTGACAAATCCTAATCTCGAAATACGCCAACCCAACAAGTACCTTTGGAGACACCTGTAGAGCACCTTTATAATCACCCAGTTACATTGTGACGTTTGGTAGCACACAAAGTGTTCCTCTGGTAAACGGTAGTTGCATAATCTCATAGTCATAGGAACGTGTATAAGTCATGAATAAAGCAATAGCAGCAAACTAAACGATCAAGTGCTATGCTAACGGAATGGGTCAAGTCAATCACATCATTCTCCTAATGATGTGATCCCGTTAATCAAATGACAACTCATGTCTATGGTTAGGAAACATAACCATCTTTGATCAACGAGCTAGTCAAGTAGAGGCATACTAGTGACACTCTGTTTGTCTATGTATTCACACATGTATTATGTTTCCGGTTAATACAATTCTAGCATGAATAATAAACATTTATCATGGTATAAGGAAATAAATAATAACTTTATTATTGCCTCTAGGGCATATTTCCTTCAGGGAGATCCCGAGGGGGATTCGGTGGAGTGGCGGCGGCGACGAGGATGGATGGGACATCACCCTAGGTTTTAGGTTTGGACTGCTATATATAGTAGGTGGGCTAGAGTTAGGGGTATCTGGACCCTCCGATCGTAATGGGATGGTCGAGAATAAAAGGTTAGGGGAGTCCAGTGGAGACACAAAAGATATTTTAGGGATGTTTGGAGATGATCGGGACCCATCGGTAATGACAGCCCGGTTCGGGTTCGGGGAAGTTTTCGGACGCGCACGCGAGGGGGTCTGAGAGAGGTCGACAAAGATAAAGGGGTCTCAGCAAAGGTCAACAGAGACAACGGGTTTTGATGGGCTGAGAGAAGAGAGAGAAGAGAGCAATCTGGTTGATCTGAGAGGAGGTCAACAGAGACAAGGAAGGAGCGGCAACTACAAACGAATGCAAGTTTTGAAAAAAATGACGGCAACGGAGTGCCGATGCAATGCGATGATGAATGCAACAAACAAATAAATCATAAGGTGACAATGAAATAACTGGAAGGCTTCTGGAGCGTCGGTCGCGGGTCATTACACACTATTTTCAAGAAAAAGGGCAAAGGGAAGAAGGGGAACTTCAAGAAGAACGGCAAGCAAGTTGCTGCTCAAGTGAATAACCCAAGTCTGGACCTAAGCCTGAGACTGAGTGCTTCTACTGCAAAGGGACTGGTCACTGGAAGCGGAACTGCCCCCAAGTATTTGGCGGATAAAAAGGATGGCAAAGTGAAAGGTATATTTGATATACATGTTATTGATGTGTACCTTATTAATGCTCATAGTAGCGCCTGGGTATTTGATGCTGGTTCTATTGCTCATATTTTCAACTCGAAACATGGGCTACGGATTAAATAAAGATTGGCTAAGGACGAGGTGACGATGCGCATGGGAAATGGTTCCAAAGTTGATGTGATCGCCGTCGGCACTCTACCTCTACATCTACCGCGGGATTAGTTTTAGACCTAAATAATTGTTATTTGGTGCCAGTGTTGAGCATGAACATTATATCTGGATCTTGTTTGGTGCGAGAAGGTTATTCATTTAAATCAGAGAATAATGGTTGTTCTATTTATATGAGTAATATCTTTTATGGTCATGCACCCTTGATGAGTGGTCTAGTTTTGTTGAATCTTGATTATAGTGATACACATATTCATAATATTGAAGCCAAAATATGCAAGGTTAATAATGATAGTGCAACTTATTTGTGGCACTGCCGTTTAGGTCATATTGGTGTAAAGCACATGAAGAAACTCCATGTTGATGGGATTTTGGAATCACTTGATTATGAATCACTTGATGCTTGCGAACCATGCCTCATGGGCAAGATGACTAAGACTCCGTTCTCCGGAACAATGGAGCGAGCAACTGACTTATTGGAAATAATACATACTAATGTATGTGGTCTGATTAGTGTTGAGGCTCGCAGCGGGTATCGTTATTTTTCTGACCTTCACTGATGATTTGAGCAGATATGGGTATATCTACTTGATGAAACATAAGTCTGGAACATTTGAAAAGTTCAAAGAATTTCAGAGTGAAGTGGAAAATCATCGTAACAAGAAAATAAAGTTTCTACGATTTGATCATGGAGGTGAATATTTGAGTTATGAGTTTGCTCCTCATTTGAAACAATGTGGAATAGTTTCGCAACTCACACCACCTGGAACACCACAGCGTAATGGTGTGTCTGAACGTTGTAACCGTACTTTATTATATATGGTGCAATCTATGATGTCTCTTACCGATTTACCGCTACCGTTTTGGAGTTATGCTTTAGAGACACCTGCATTCACATTAAATAGGGCACCATCTAAATTCGTTGAGACGACACCATATGAACTATGGTTTGGCAAGAAACCTAAGTTGTCGTTTCTTAAAGTTTGGGGTTGTGATGCTTATGTGAAAAATCTTCAACGTGATAAGCTCGAACCCAAATTGGAGAGATGTGTATTCGTAGGATACCCAAAGGAGACTATTGGGTACAACTTCTATCACAGATCCGAAGGCAAGATATTCGTTGCTAAGAATGGATCCTTTCTAGAGAAGCAGTTTCTCTCGAAAGAAGTGAGTGGGAGGAAAGTATAACTTGATGAGGTAATTGTACCTTCTCCCTTATTGGAAAGTAGTTCATCACATAAATCAGTTCCAGTGATTCCTACACCAATCAGTGAGGAAGCTAATGTTGATGATCATGAAATTTCTGATGAAGTTACTACTGAACCTCGTAGGTCAACCAGAGTACGATCCACACCAGAGTGGTACGGTAATCCTGTTCTGGAGGTCATGCTACTTGACCATGACGAACCTAAGAACTATGAGGAAGCGACGATGAGCCCAGATTCCACGAAATGGCTTGAGGCAATGAAATCTGAGATGGGATCCATGTATGAGAACAAAGTGTGGACTTTGGTTGACTTGCCCGATGATCGGCAAGCCGTAGAAAATAAATGGATCTTCAAGAACAAGACTGACACTGATGGTAATGTTACTATCTACAAAGCTCGACTTGTTGCGAAAGGTTTTCGACAACTTCAAGGAGTTGACTACGATGACACCTTATCACCCGTAGCGATGCTTAAGTCTGTCTGAATCATGTTAGCAATTGCCATATTTTATGATTATGAAATTTGGCAAATGGATGTCAAAACTGCATTCCTTAATGGATAACTTAAAGAAGAGTTGTATATGATGCAACCAGAAGATTTTGTCGATCCTAAAGGTACTAACAAAGTGTGCAAGCTCCAGCGATCCATTTATGGACTGGTGCAAGCCTCTTAGAGTTGGAATATACGCTTTGATAGTGTGATCAAAGAATATGGTTTTATACAGACTTTTGGAGAATCCTGTATTTACAAGAAAGTGAGTGGGAGCTCTGTAGCATTTCTAATATTATATTTGGATGACATATTGTTGATTGGAAATAATACAGAATTTCTGGATAGCATAAAAGGATACTTGAATAAGAATTTTTCAATGAAAGACCTCAATGAAGCTGCTTATATATTGGGCATCAAGATCTATAGAGATAGATCAAGGCGCTTAAATGGACTTCCACAAAGCACATACCTTGATAAAGTTTTGTAGAAGTTCAAAATGGATCAGTCAAAGAAAGGGTTCTTGCCTGTGTTACAAGGTGTGAAGTTGAGTCAGACTTAATGCCCGACCACTTCAGAAGATAGAGAAAAAATGAAAGTCATTCCCTATGCCTCGGCCATAGGCTCTATCATGTATGCAATGCTGTGTACCAGACCTGATGTGTGCCTTGCTATAAGTTTAGCAGGGAGGTACCAAAGTAATCCAGGAGTGGATCATTGGACAGCGGTCAAGAACATCCTGAAATACCTGAAAAGGACTAAGGATATGTTTCTCCCGATATGTGTAAATACAACATGGCATCACAACAAAACTCTACAACTCAAGTACTTTATTTAAAGGCTCCAGAGAGCCATACATAACATGTTCATACAGGTAGGGGTCACATGACCCGACACTCAAGTCATACAAGCATACAAGCACATGCGGAAGCAAATAGTCTGGAGTACAGACACTAGAAAGAAAGAAGGCTTGTCGAAGCCTGTCTATCTACATAGGGCCCTCCATGGCCAGAATCACCACCTGGGTGGCAAGTTACTCATCGACGTCGAGGTCTACGTAAAACCCATCGGAGGGGGCGGTGTTGTCGTCTGAAAACAGTAATTAAAGCAACATGAGTACAAAGGTACTCAGCAAGTCTTACAACAGATCCTACTATACATGCTCATTCTCAAGAAGGTGGTGGAGTTATTGCAGCAAGCCAGCTTTGACTCTTGGCTAAGCTATCCTACGAGACACCACTAGTAAAATAGTTTTCGCACACGAGTCCACTAATCACCAACACAATACTCCACCGGGGATCCTCCCTCGTCATCCTACGAGGGGGCCATCCTCGGTACTCACACTTATCTTGAGTCTTTTAGTAGTAACCATTAACTTGTCTATGAACTGTATAGGCAACCAAGTAGTCCTTTACCGCAGGCGCGGCTATTCGAATAGATGTTGTTGACCCCGCAGGGGTGTACTTCTTCATACACGCTCTCACCACTTATCGTCGTTACACGACATGTACTCGGCAACCTTCAAGTGGAAGCCCAACGACGGTGTCGGCCACGGCCTACCTAAACACACAAGTCTCTAGTCCAAGTTTATCACCTATCCAGGTTCCATCCGCAGGGAGTCCGACCGAGGTTTCCACATACGGCCCCGAACGATGTGTACAGGGTCCCGAGACGCCAAACGGGCGCCCGGCATACCTGACCATGGTGTATCTACCGCATCATAGCCCACCCCTAGGGTCAGCGCTACGCACGACCACCAACACATAATCTACAAACACCAGAAACTAGTTGCAACTCCTGGACAGAGTACTAGAGTGGTTAAGAAGCCGAGAGGGTCAATTAAGGATCCCAATGCATGGTAGTAACTGATTCGTAAATCACACATACAGATCTCAGTTCTTAGGGGCGGCCTCAATGAAACAACCCACCATGTACTCCTACATGGCCTCTCATCGATACCTTTACCAAATCATGTTCAACACACCCCTCACATTACCGACGTAATCATTTCACTCTAGCCCATCACCTAGATGAACCAGACCTGACACGACTCTAAGCATAGCAGGCATAGCAAGGTAGGTAACACATACATGGCTCAATAAACTCCTACACATGCTAGTGGGTTTCATCTAGTTACTCTGGCAAAGACAGGTCATGCAGAGGATAAGGATTCAACTACCGCAGCACACAGCAGTTTGAAACGTTGTTGTCTTAATGCAGTAAATGAGAGTAGAAGCGAGAACATGGGATTCTATCGATATGATCAATGGGGCTGCTTGCTTGATGGAGTAGTAGTAGGGTACTGCCCTTCAGTTGGATACTTGGAGATATCCTCGGAGGCAGATCCTACCACAAAACACACCACAGAACACAATCATCACATGGCAATATGCAACAATATGATGCATTTTATGACATGGCAATATGAGGTGTCCTGCCTAATGCAATGTGAAACAAGTTAGTTTGGGTCCGTTTGAATCAAAGATTCAAAATGGAAGCTTATGTTCCTAAGCATTATAAGTGTATTAGCTTGTTTCACCTAAACAGCAAGGTTGAAGTGTTTTGTCATGCATGAAACCATTACATATGAAAGATTGAATTTTTCTGATCAAATTTTCATATATAAATCTTTGCATTTGAGTACAGAATTAAAATTTATGAATTTTTGAAGTTTGTAATATTTTCTGGAATTTTCCTGTATAAGATAATTCCAGTAATTTGAGTTATTGCGTCAGCATTTGCGTCAGGTGACGTCAGTGGTCAACGGGGCCGACCAGGTCAAACCTGACCTGTGGGACCGCGTGTTCAGTAGTTAATTAACTAACTAATTTTTGATTAGTGCTATCTAAGTTAAATTAGCAGGGGGTCCCACGTGTCATAAGACTTCAGGGAAGTCACCTGGGCCACACGGGGTCAAACAGGGTAAAACTCGCCGGCGTTTAGCCGCCGGCGAGGCCAGACGCGGCGGAGTGATGCGGGTTTCGTCCTCCGGCGACCAAAACCGACGGCGGAGAGCATCTAACGCGTAGCTGGGAGTCAAGCACGCATCAAGTGGGTGGCATTGGTGGAGCTGGGGTGCCGGAAACGTCGCCGGCGACGACCTTGGCGGTCCGCCGGAAGTCGGGCAAAGGTCGAAACTGAGGCTAACGGGGCATCGGCGAGGCGCGTGGAGTGGTGCTACGGGCTCCTGCGAGTGCGGTGAGTGCGTTGGTCACAAAGGTGTGGCCGGTGGGTGCCGGAGTCACGTCGGCGACGAGCTCCGGTGGCGGGGTGCTCGGGTGTGCGTGGTGTGGTGCACACGGTGCAAGGAGGAAGTTAATGGAGAAGGGGGAGGAGGTAGCTGGGCTCCACAGCAATCACAGACGAGGCAGACGGAGAGGTCGGGGACGAGCTGGGTGCTGCGGTGAAGGCGAAGGGGATCTCCGGCGGCCGGAGTTTTGGGGAAGACGGGGTCGGGGTGACTCCAGAGCGGGCGAGCGCTCGGGCTCGGCCTGCTCGACGTAGTCGACAACAGGCGGAGCTCGTGGACACGGTGGCGCGGCGCGAGGACGACGGAGGGCACGGCTACGTCGACGGTGCAGTGGCAGGGGCGTCGGCCATGGTAGGAGAGGGCGAGGGAGAGAGACAGAGGAGTGAGCGAGATGTCTGAGGGGTCGGGGCGGCGACGTGGAGCTCGCCCAAGTGCGATGACGTGGAGGTCGTCCAGACGTCCAGGGGCGCGGGCGGCAAGCAGGTGGCGCCGTGGCGAGCTCAGGCGCGTCGGCGCTCACCTCTCTGCCTGCCTACCTGGCGAGAGGAAGCAGCTGACTGGCCATGGGCCAGCACAGTGCTGGGCCGCCAGGTGAGCGCCAGGTAAGTTTCCTTTCTCCCTCTTTTTTTCTGTTTTCTATTTATCCTGTTTTGTGTTTTGAAATAGTAAAAATATTATTTCATTTAGGAAAACCCTGAAAATATTTGGAGGCACATTTGAAAATATTCTCAACAGCCAAACTTGATGTTATGGCGTCGAGTGGTACGCTCGGCTTGATCAAGGATACGAACGGATATTCCCGATATGTGAGATTATCTTGTAGATCAAGCGTTTCGTGGCCACTCCACGGATAGGATCCGCGAAGCAACGCCTGAGTTGAGAAACGTGGAAGACATCGTGAACTCTGGAAAGATGCGGAGGTAGTTCCAATTGGTAGGCAACTTCTCCTCGTTTGGCAAGAATGCGAAAGGGTCCAATGTAACGAGGAGCCAATTTGCCTTTGATACTGAAACGATGGGTTCCCTTTAACGGAGTAACCCGAAGGTAGGCCTTCTCGCCGACTTCATAAGTCATGAGCTTATGTTTACGGTCATATTGGCTCTTTTGACGAGATTGGGCTATTTTCAATTTCTCACGAATAACGTGAACTTGTTCTTCTGCTTCCTGAATCATATCCGGGCCAAAGAGTTGTCTTTCCCCGGTTTCTGACCAGTTAAGAGGCGTTCGACATTTCCGTCCATAGAGAACTTTGAAAGGAGCTTTACCCAAGCTAGCTTGATAACTATTGTTATAAGCGAACTCCGTGAATGGAAGGCATTTCTCCCAATCCATTCCGAATGAGATGACAGAAGCTCGGAGCATATCCTCCAGAACTTGATTTACTTGCTCTACTTGACCACTTGATTGGGGGTGGAAGGCGGTGCTAAAAGAGAGACGAGTTCCCATAGCATTTTGGAAACTTTCCCAAAATCGAGAGGTGAAGAGACTCCCACGGTCTGAGTTAATTTCCAATGGGACACCACGAAGAGACACTATTCGGGAGATGTATAGGTCAGCTAGCTGGCTAGCGGTGATACTCTCACGAACAGGTAGGAAGTGGGCTACTTTGGAAAGATGGTCGATCACGACGAAGATAGCATTATTCCCTCTCTTGGTCCTGGGAAACCCAGTAATGAAATCCATACTGATTTTATCACATTTCCATTCGGGAATAGCCAAAGCTCGAAGTGTGCCAGCAGGCCGTTGATGCTCTGCTTTAACACGACGACAAACGTCGCAGTTAGCAATGTATTGAGCAATTTCTCTCTTCATCCTAGTCCACCAAAACCTCTGGTGTAGGTCTTGATACATCTTAGTACTACCGGGATGAATGGTGAGAGGGGATTCATCAGCTTCCTTAAGGATCAGTTGTCGAAGTTTTTGTTTCTTGGGAACCACCAGGCGGTTCTCAAAGAAGACAACACCTTGATCGTTCACAGAGAAACACGTAGCAGCTCCGCTAGCAATGTTCTGCTTGATCCGAGATATTCCCTTGTCATACCGCTGGGCGGTTATGATCTAATCCATAAGGGTCGGTTTCACCACCAAGGTACATAGGAATCCTTGAGGAACAATGTGAAGGTTAAGCTTACGAAATTCCTCATGGAGAAGTGGTTGACCTTGTTGTAACATCAAGTTGTTACAATAAGATTTACGACTTAGCGCATCAGCCATGACATTGGCTTTACCCGGGGTGTAAGTTATCCCTAAGTCGTAATCCGAGATCAACTTGACCCAGCATATTTGCCTGAGATTCAAATCCGGTTGGGTGAAGATATATTTCAAACTTTGGTGATCAGTGAAGATCTCGCAACGATTACCGAGAAGGTAATGTCGCCAAGTTTTAAGTGCATGGACTACAGCTGCAAGCTCTAGATCATGTGTGGGATAGTTTTCCTCATGTGGGTGTAATTGCCGTGAAGCATAGGCAATTACCTGACAATCTTTCATGAGTATGCAACCTAGTCCTTGTCGCAAGGCGTCGCAATAGATAATAAAGTCCTTGGAGAAATCTGGTGGTACCAGTACGGGAGCATATGTCAGGCGTCTTTTCAGTTCCTGAAAGCTGAACTCGCACTGTGGGGTCCACTCGAACGTTTTATCCTTCTTGAGGAGTTCAGTCAGAGGTTTAGCAACCTTGGAGAAATTCTTGACGAAGCGGCGACAATAATTCGCTAAGCCAAGGAAGCTCCGAACTTGCTTGACCGTCTCAGGTGGAGTCCAATCAAGGACAGCTTGAACTCGCTCGGGATTGACAGCAATACCCTTACCAGAGATTACATGGCCTAGATAGGTCACTTCTGGCAACCAAAATTCACACTTGGAAAATTTGGCATAAAGGCGATGCTCTCGAAGTTTCGTCAATACCAGCCTTAGATGTTTGGCATGTTCTTCCTCGCTCTTGGAGTAGATGAGTATATCATCGAGGTATACCACGACGAATTTATCCAAATACTCCATGAAGACCGAGTTCATTAACCGAGAGAAGGTGGTTGGGGCATTGGTTAAACCGAAGGACATAACAGTGTACTCCTATTGGCCATAGCGAGTAACAAAGGCCGTATTGGGAATGTCCCCATTTTTTATTTTGATTTGATGATAGCCCAACCTCAAATCCATCTTGGAAAAGACTGAGGATCCAGCGAGCTAGTCATACAGATCGTTGATCCTGGGGAGCAGATACTTGTTCTTGATAGTGACCAAGTTGACAGGTCGGTAATCTACAACCATCTGATCCGTTCCATCCTTATTCTTAACGAAGAGGACGGGGCAAGCCCAAGGAGAAGAACTAGGACGGATGAAACCCTTTTTCAAGGACTCATCGAGTTGGGTTTTAAGCTCGGCTAGTTCTGAGGGTGCCATCTTATAGGGTCTTCTAGAAATTGGGACGGTCCCTGGAACAAGGTCTATCACGAACTTGACATCCCTGTCAGGTGGAACACCTGGCAGTTCTTCTGGGAAGACATCCGAGAAGTCTCAAACTACCGGAATATCTTCAAGGTCTGGAAGGGGGTTGGCATTTAGGGAGTAAAGCTGGCGCTTGGCCATTCGAGTTAAGACATTGACTGTCTTGCCCGATGGGTGAGTAAGTTGAACAGTTCTAGTAGAGCAATCAATCTTAGCATAATGGGCTGACATCTAGTCCATACCCAAGATGATGTTTATGTCTGAGGACTTGAGAGCTATTAAGGATGCAAGGAAGACAAGTCTATCGACAAGGATTTCATTCCCATGGCTTACTCTAGAAGTTTGCCATTTGGAACCCGGAGTTTGAATTACCATGGAAGTGGGCATGTAACAGAATGTCGTGTTATGCAATCGAGCATAGCTCTCAGATATGAATGAATGAGATGCTCCAGTATCAAAAAGAACAGATGCCGGATGGCAATTAACAAGGAGCGTACCAAGGACGACGTTAGGATCATCATGAGCCTCCTCAGCTGAGACATAGTTGACATGGCACGTGTAGTGGTGGCTGCTTGGCGTAGAATGTCTTTCCCGCTGGCTTACCACGGCCAACAGACTTTCCAGACTGGTTGGGGTTGTTGTTCTGGGGACACTCTCGACTGTAGTGACCCGGCTCTCCACACTTGAAACATGTCACAACATTGGGGCGTGGAGCAGCATTAGCAGCGGGGCCACCATAGGGCTTAGGCGGTGCAAACTGCTGGTTGGGGCGAGGCGCCTCAAAGGATGGCCTCGGAATGAACCTGGGTGGCAGTGCCGTGCTTGGAATCCACACCCGGCGCTTCTGAGATCCAGAGCCGGATGAAGAGCCAAAATCACGGAGAGTGCTTGCGTGAAGCGTCATAGTCAGTGCCTGTCTCAGCACTGATGGCTTTATTGACCAACTTCTGAAAGGAGGTGCACTCTGTAACACCCCGGATGTTATTTACTAATATGTATCCAACTCTTGCCGTTCCGGCGTTAAGTATTTTATTTTCTCGGTTCGGGTTTTTGTCTCCGTGTGTTGTTGTAGTTGTCATGCATCTCATATCATTTCATTCATGTGCATTGCATTTGGCATACGTGTTCGTCTCATGCATCCGAGCATTTTTCCTGTGGTCCATTTTGCATTCCGGCGCGACTCCGTCTCCTTCGGTGGTCATTTCTTACCTTTCTTTTCTGTTGTGGGGATTAAAACATTCCAGATTGGACCGAGACTTGCCAAGCGGCCTTGGTTTACTACCGGTAGAACCGCCTGTCAAGTTTCGTACCATTTGGACTTCGTTTGATGCTCCAACGGTTAACCGAGGGACCGAAGGCCTCGTAGTGTTGCAGCCCAACACCCTTCCAATTTGGCCCAAAACCCACCAAAACCTTCTCCTTCATCTAGAGCGTTCGATCATGATCGCGTGGCCGAAAACCGCACCTCATTTGGACACTCCTAGCTCCCTCTATGCCTATAAATACCTCCCCCATTCGAAATCACGGGTGAAACCCTAGTCCTCCCACCTCTCGCCGCCGGACGCGTCCGCTCGGGCCGGACATGTCCGACCCAGCCGCCGCCGCCACGTGTCCGCCTCCTATTCGCCGCGCCCTTCGCGCCGCCGCCGGCCCGGGCCCGGATCGGGCCCCCGAGGCCCACTTCGCCACGCCGCCGCCCGGTGCCTCTTCCTCCCGAGGCCCGCCGCCTCTCCGCCGCGCCGCCGCGCGCAGCAGGCCCGGTCTTCGTCGCCGGCGAGCTCCACCACACCGGCCCCGCCCGCTCCGGCATCGTCCAGGCGCCGGCGACCCGCCGCGGACGCCACCCGCCACCACCGTCCTCGCCCGGGGCCGGCGAGCCCTTCCCCTCCACCGGCGAGCTCCGGCAGCCGCTTCCTCGATGGACTCCGGCGAGGCCCCCGGTGAACCTCGATCCACGTGCCGGATCCAGATCTGGAAATTAGGGTTGACCCAATTTTTTTCCCTAAGTCTGCAGATTATATTGCCATGTTCATCGCATCGTAACTTTGCATCCGTAGATCCGTTTTGGGCATATAGCATATCAAAATGTTCTCTCAGAGAGCACATCATTTCATCTCATTGCATCATTTTCATTTGAGTTCATCTTGATGCCCGAAATGCTGTTGGAAGAGTGCTATTTGAGATAATTGTCAGATCTGCTGCTCCAATTAGATATTTGTCATTTTTGCCATGATTATTGTGTGCATGATATGCCCCTGAGCTCTACATGTGTTTTGTTATATGCTTTGCCATCCTTACCCATGTATTTTTGTGATGTGTGTGGTGACTAGCACAAGCTTGCAAAGTGGTGCATTCGTTAATGCTGATTTCAGGGACTTAGCAATTCCACTAAGTCCTTGATCTGTTTTTATCAATATGCCATATGTTCATGTTGTTTCCTAGTGATCCGTGCCTCTTTTGAGGATGATCAGTAAGGATGATTTGTTAATCTTGTAGTTCTCTATCCATCCATGTCTTTGTTTGAATTTATGGAGCACCCTAGATTGAGTCAATCGAGCTCTACTTTTGCTATTTTGTGAATCTGGGCAGATTGTCTACTTGTTAGCGATTTTGCCGAGGATGTTGTAGTTGATCCGTGCATGCTATGTTATTGTTCTTGCCATGTCTAGCTTGTATAATGTGTTTTCTTGATGGGTGCATGCTTAGATTGTCATGCCTTACTCTGTAGTGAGTGCATCGAGCTCGTAAACATGCCTACTTGATATCTGATTTGCATGCTCCAGTTTTTTCTCTAAGTCTGAAATCTGTTTATCAATTGCACTTTTGCCATGCTTGTTTGAACCTGTTAATGGATGAATTGGCCGTAGCTCAGTGTTCATATTTTGTTAAGCTTCATGAATGGATCCCTGCCATGAATTTTTTTGCCATGTTTGGGTGCTATAGCATGTTTAGCTTGTTGCATTTAGATGGCTACTTGTTGTATATCGCAGACCGGTGCCATTGTTGAATTGCTTGCCATTTCCAAACCGTGTCTCCGATTCCGGCGTTCTTTATATCGTTTTCAAGCGAAATCATCTCACCTTTCCAGTGGCACACTTGGATTACCAAGTTGAGGCCAGGTTCATTCATTCCTTGTCAAATCTTGCATATGCATCACATATCGCATCCCGCATAGCATACCATGTTTGCATCATGTTGTTTGAGCTTTGCACGTGGTTGATTGTGTCCTTTTGCTTGTTTGTCTTGTTTGGGTAGAGCCGCGAGACGAGTTCACTAACGAGGAGCCCGTTGAGTTTTCTTTCGAGGATCCAGTCAACTCTGACAACTTTGCAGGCAAGATGATCATACCCTCGAAATCACTTCTATCTTTGCTTTGCTAGATGCTCGCTCTTTTGCTATGCCTATGCTACGATGCCTACCACTTGCTTCATGCCTCCCAAATTGCCATGTCAAACCTCTAACCCACCATTTCCTAGCAAACCGTTGATTGGCTATGTTACCGCTTTGCTCAGCCCCTCTTATAGCGTTGCTAGTTGCAGGTGAAGATCGGAGACCGTTCCTTGTTGGAACATTATTTTCTTGTTGGGATATCATTATATTATCTTGTTATCTTAATGCGTCTATATACTTGGTAAAGGGTGGAAGGCTCGGCCTTTTGCCTAGTGTTTTGTTCCACTCTTGCCGCCCTAGTTTCCGTCATATCGGTGTTATGTTCCCGGATTTTGCGTTCCTTACGCGGTTGGGTGATAATGGGAACCCCTTGACAGTTCGCCTTGAATAAAGCTTTTCCAGCAATGCCCAACCTTGGTTTTACCTTTGCCACCTAGCCTCTTTTTCCCTTGGGTTTCCGGAGTCCAAGGGTCATCTTATTAAAAAAACCCGGACCAGTGCTCCTCTGAGTGTTGGTCCACCTCGTCAGCCGCCGGTGGCCACCAGGGGCAACTCTGGGCTGGCCTACCGGAAGTTTGGACAATCTGAGTGTGCCCTGAGAACGAGATATGTGCAGCTGCTATCGGGATTTGTTGGCACATTCGGGCGGTGTTGCTAGATTTGTTTTAACTTGTTGAAGTGTCTTGTAGAACCGGGATACCGAGTCTGATCAGAATGTCTCGGGATAAGGTATATCCTTCATTGACCGTGAGAGCTTGTCATGGGCTAAGTTGGGACTCCCCTGCAGGGATCTGAACTTTCGAAAGCCGTGCCCGCAGTTATGGGCAGATGGGAATTTGTTAATGTCCAGTTGTAGATAACTTGAACCTTAACTTAATTAAAATGAATCAATTGTGTGTGTTACCATGATGGTCTCTTCTCGGCGGAGTCCGGGAAGTGAACACGGTGTTGGAGTAATGTTTGCCGTAGGTTGTTATCTAGTTATTCGATCGCGCTTTGCCTTCTCTTCTCGCTCTCATTTGCGAATAGGTTAGCCACCATATATGCTAGTCGCTTGCTGCAGCTCCACTTATTACCTTGCCTTACCTATAAGCTTAAATAGACTTGATCGCGAGGGTGCGAGATTGCTGAGTCCCTGTGGCTCTCAGTTTACTTCCAAACCAGATGCAGGGCCTGATGACTCCGTTCCAGATGACGCGCTTGAGCTCAAGTGGGAGTTCGACGAGGACTCACGCCGTTACTATGTGTCTTTCCCTGATGATCAGTAGTGGTGCCCAGTTGGGGCGATCGGGACCGTGTCGCATGTTGGGTTGATCTTTTATTTTGGCACCGTAGTCGGGCCATGAGTGATTGGATGATGTAATGCTATTTATGTACTTTGTTTGACGTGGCGAGTGTAAGCCAACTATGTTCCTTCCCCTTTTATTATTTATATTACGTGGGATGTTGTGAAGATTGCCTAACTTGCGACGTTGCTTTCAATGCGGTTATGCCTCTAAGTCGTGCTTCGACACGTAGGAGATATAGCCGCATCGAGGGCGTTATACACTCGTGCAGACGAAGATCGCGGTGAAGCTCAGGGCTAAGTCCCTTGTGGAACCTTGCCTGCTTCTTAGCATCGGTGGATACTTCTTCAGGAGCATAACGTGCCAGATTTCCAAACTCACGACTATAAGCATCCACAGTCAGTTTGCCTTGGGTGAAATTGCAGAACTCTTCCCTCTTACGATCCATGAGACCTTCTGGGATGTGATGCTCACAGAAAGCCTCACTGAATTCAGCCCAAGTAGTGATTTGGCCGACCGGGCGCATAGCCTCAAAGTTTTCCCACCAAAGGCTAGCAGGGCCTTCAAGGTGATAGGCAGCATAGGTAACCTTATCGGCTTCGGCTATGTTGGCAGAACATAGCTTGTGGGTGATGCTGCGAAGCCAGTCATCCGTGTCGAGGGGCTCGACGGAATGATTAAACTTTGGTGGATACAACTTGATAAAGTCATTGATTGACACCAAGTCGTTTCGCTGATGACGTGCAGTGTTCTGCTCAATCCGCTCCAGCAAGAGGTTAGTCTCACGCTTGTTTCTTTCTGCCTCCAGCATAACTTCGGCCAGAGAAGGCGGGTGAGGCAGATTCTCACCTCTAGCTGCACTGGCTTCCCCCTGCTCCGGGGCAGCAGGGTTGCTGCGGGTGTTGACCATCCTAGGAAAAACAAGACAATGGTTTAGACAAGGATGGCACAATCTTGGCAAGGAAGTGCAGAATGTAATGGATAACATGGAATGCTGATATGTTCATTGCACGACATGGTAATATAGAAACTGCCATATATATACCATTGGTCATACACACCGTACATAGTTTAGTACAAGCCCAGGCTAGAGTACAACTACGGTGAAAGATATTACATCTCATCGGAGGCATTCCAAGCTCCTATACATTATTTTTCTACACCTCCGGAGCGTGATACACACCAAGTCGTATCCCACGGTCACGCAGGACTGTGGAGAATGCAACTATTACAGTACTAGTGAAACTACTACTAGCTCAGAAGGTTCTTTAGTAATCCTCATAAAAGTCACCACCAAAACCTGGAAGCGGAACATGATCATCTGGGAACAGACGGTCCTATGGAGCTTGCGGACCATAGGGACTCGGATGTGGCCTTGGTCCCACAAACGGTGGCAGACGGGGACCACGAGGAGGGGTGATGCCTCCAACATCACGCCACTCCATACAATCTGGCAATCCAGACCGCACAGGGTACAGGTCCCTTAGGTCCATGTATCCTGCCTGCACAGCAGGTGCAAACCGAGTCAAAGTGGCCCAGTGATCAGCATGAGAGTGGAAAAGCTCCATACGCAAGGCCCGATTTTCGCGGTCCTTATCCTCGAGCATCTTGGTAGTGGTGCGGAGTAGTGACTCCTCATGTGTAGAGTCATAGTACAAAGCCTGATAATACCCTTGTGCTCCAGGGAGTGAGGCTGGCATGTAGCGGAAATCGGTGTTCTGAAGCAAGGCAGTCCTGGCTCGAATGATAGTCATCATTGAGTAGGCTGCATCCTGCACATACATCTCAATAGTGACCCCAAGTCCATAAGAGCAGTGAAGGAGTTCAGTGGCTCCAGGATAAGAGGGATATATCCTGACGGTACAAAGGTACTGGCTCTGGTTGAAGTCTCGGAACTGCTCCTCGACGGTATATTCCGGATACCATCGATAGCCTGTCTCGACCATCACTCGAACCAACATGGCCGTGTGACCGGGTACATCGAGGCACCAGGTCGGACGAACCACTTGGTTCTGAGAACGGGTGGCCATCTGAAAGCACAGAATAATGCAAAGGCATTAGAATTTTCTAGGAGAAATCGGACAGCATAATGGATGCAAATGCTCAGAAAAAGATTTGAGACATTCACAATAGTTTGCAAAACCACTCAACAACATAATATCAAGGTTCTGGTTCAACGGACAACATACTAAAAGTAGTAGAAAGTGTACTGAGGCTTGTAACAACAATCCTATAAGCTACTACGGATTAGTAACACGTGAACCTGATAGAGAGAAGAGAGCCTAGTCCTTAACCCACGTAGAATGAGAAGAGAATGACTCAGATCAGAGGGCATAAGGTAAAGGAGTAAAAGAGCCTTACGTTCCCTCCAACAATCAATTCCCCTACATATAACTAAAGCATTTCTAGACTCGACATCGACCAGTTTAGCTCAACGAACCTACAGTCAGTCCAGCTCTGATGCCAACGCTGTCAGGACCCCGATTCCAAGTCACATCGATCTAGTCGGTAACATCACTTTGTGGCCTCACGCACGGTATCTCCACGGGTGTCGCCTTACCATGGCCCGGGACCGTTTGCACCTTTTGGCTCACGTATATGATAGTGTGTCTAGCATCCATATGAGAAAGAACCTGGGCCGACATGGCTAGTCGTGAACCCAAAGCGGCACATACCTATGGGGACAGGCATACATGAATCACATCGAGCATGTCGGTCAACAGCGTGTGAATCCGGGCTATAGCACTGGGCTAACAGGACTCTGAGGAACCCAGGCTGTAGCAGGCTAGGCAGGACTCCGGATGTCACTGCGTGACATTTCCACGAAGGGACAAACATAGGAACAAAGTGAAACACATGCCGGCCAGTCAAGTGTCCTGAGCAGTAGTGCTGGGCTAGCAGGACTCCGGTGAACCGGGCTGTAGCGGACTACTATGGCTCAAGGAGCACTAGACTACATTTCCCCATAAGAGAGGCTGCCAAGGATAAACAACTAGATTGTCGGATCCCACACATACCAAGCATTTCAATCATACACACAATATGCTCGATATGTGTAAATACAACATGGCATCACAACAAAACTCTACAACTCAAGTACTTTATTTAAAGGCTCCGGAGAGCCATACATAACATGTTCATACAGGTAGGGGTCACAATACCCGACACTCAAGTCATACAAGCATACAAGCACATGCGGAAGCAAATAAGTCTGGGTACAGACACTAGAAAGAAATAAGGCTTGTCGAAGCCTGTCTATCTACATAGGGCCCTCCATGGCCAGAATCACCACCTGGGTGGCAAGTTACTCATCGACGTCGAGGTCTACGTAAAACCCATCGGAGGGGGCGGTGTTGTTGTCTGAAAATAGTAATTAAAGCAACACGAGTACAAAGGTACTCAGCAAGTCTTACAATAGATCCTACTATACATGCTTATTCTCAAGAAGGTGGTGGAGTTATTGCAGCAAGCCAGCTTTGAATCTTGGCTAAGCTATCCTACGAGACACCACCGTAAAATAGTTTTCGCACATGAGTCCACTAATCACCAAGTCAATATTCCACTGGGGATCCTCCTAGTTGTCACACCCTAGCTAGTTCATGCATTAGAGTGTTGCATCATGTTTATTTTCCCAGAAAACTGAAATGGGGATGACAGAACCCCCAGCACCCCCCTGGAACAACTAGGGTTTACTAAAAACTTTTTCAATGAACCTGAAATGCCCTTCTAAAAAGTCCACCCTTTTTGTTTTGGGTTAAAACCTTTGACAAAAATGGTGCACACTTTTCTAGGACATCATAAGGTCATTGGATTAATTCATTACTAATTGCATTTGGGCAATTTAAATCCTATAAATATTTTAAAATGCCCAAATAATCCTGAAAGTAATTTTAGGCTGTTGAGGATATTTTCAAATGTGCCTCTGAATATTTTCAGGGTTTTCCTAAATGAAATAGTAAAAATTGTATGCCTGTCCCCGTAAGTTAGTGCCACTTTGGGTTCACGACTAGTCATGTCGGCCCGGGTTCTTTGTCAATGGATGCTAGCGACACTATCATATACGTGAGCCAAAAGGCGCAAACGGTCCCGGGCCAGGTAAGGTGGCACCCGTGGGAATACCGTGCGTGAGGCCGCAAAGTGATATGATGTATTACATGCTAGATCAGTGTGACTTAGGATCGAGGTCCTGACAGCTTTGGTATCAGAGCCTGACTACCTGTAGGACTACCAAGCCAAACTGGTCAAAGTTGTGTCTAGAAACACTTTAGTTATGTAAGGGAATTGATTGGGGAAGGGAACGTAAGACTCTTTTTACTCCTTATACCTTATGCCTGCTGATCTGAGTCAGCCTCTTCTTTTCTACGGGGATTAAGAACTAGGCCTTCTCATCTATCTATCAGGATGATGTGTTACTAATCCATATACTTATAGGATTGATGGATTCAAGTCTCAGTTCAGTTTCTACTACTTCCGTGTATTCATAGATGGCCTCAGAACCTTGATATTGTGATGCTGAGTGGTCATGCCACTATTTTGCAGGATATCTCAAATATTTTTGAGCAATTACAGCCGTTATGCTGTCCGAGTCATCCCAGGTTACTAAATAGTCTGATGCATTTGCAAATCCTTTCTTTCCATTGTCGATGTCCTTTTGGTCAGAATAAGCACACTAACCGGTGCGTTGAGGTACTCTATTGCCTCGACATATATGTTGGAGCTATTATTATGACCCTAGGTGTTTTAGGGAGTCACCTAGTAATCTAGACATGTTTTGTGTTCCGGTGTGATGATTCTGGCCACCATTCTCGAAAGCATCCCGTGATGCCATTTAGTAGTAGGTATTCTATTCCTGGGTTCTTGAACCCGAGATTCACCCTACTTACCTCCTGTTGATAGTGTTTGCTCGTTCCTTTAGGATATTAGTAACCTTGCGACAGTCCTGGAGGTCCGTGGTATTTCTTTCTTCCAAATACCATGAACCATTAATGCAGAAGTTCTTTGAACCAAAATATCACAATCAGAGTACTCTTGAGGAGTTCTCCATTCATAATTGTGATTCTGCCAGTTCTACCTTTCTGCATGTGTTATCTGGAAGAAACATGTTGAATTTAGGTTCGACATATTAATCTATGCATCCACAACTCAGAAAGATATATGTCCTCTTGAGTTGTCCCTCTTCATTTGTATTCCGACCATCACCTATCAATTGATAGTCAGGAGTAATTGTGCATCCGCGTTATCGATGCTTATTACTCTTGTGGTCCGTCAAGCCATTCTATCTCGGAATGACTAGGAGAAACAAACTCTAGTACCTCATCCGTATCCAGGATTGGGTCAAAATAGTTGTGCTCTGCAGATCAAAATGCCAATCCAGCTTTTGATTCTGTTCTACCCTAAAGTATTACCGTCTTATGTCAAGAATGTCATGAGAATTGCACAACCTCTCATGAATTCCTGATATAGTGATACTCCTCGCCATCGTTGTTCATTCCTCGGTTCATGTGTTATCGTAACCGGAATGCCGACAAGTGAATCGTGATGTGTGAAATCAATACTCCTAGCAACTTCGTTGCTTGGTAGTTAAAGGACAATATTCTCATCCTTAGCGTGTTGGTTACTGAACCATCGTTCTGAGATTGATCGTGCTACCTAGTCCTTATTTCTGGTGCACTTTTCGATCAATGAGTTAGGATAGTGTCAATCCTTGCTTATTTGATCATATCGTCTTGCCCTGAAAAGCAAGATTGTTCTCGAGCTTAGTGACATATCGCTGGTTCGTGATTTTCCGTATATCTTCTCGGAAGTATAACCAGGTTGTCACCTGACCACTATGTTGAGTTTGTGATCAAGTTGGTTTCTTATAAACCACCCCTTTCTCCAAGAATCTGTGTTGGATACCCCTGAGCTAGTTGGTTAAGCTAAACAACAACTTGGAGAGTTGGAAGATAAAAGCTGGTCTGACTTAGTTCATGTTAGGGGATATCTATTGTGTGTGTGTTCAAGAAAGATGATATCTTCATCGATTGGTCCTCATGATCAGTTGTTGGATCTATTGTCTTGTCAAAACTTTGACTTGAGTATGGGCTATCGTCAAGTTAAATCAGAACCAACGATGTTCGTAATGTTGTCTTACTCGTGCTTGATCCCTCGAGCATACACCATTACATCTTTTGGTCTGACCAATGCTATCACCGTGTTCACATGATGGCGGAAGTCCAGTGATATGGAAATTCCGATGAGTTGCTGTTGACCCCATCAGCAACATTTTGTCTCCCCCATGATTCATGTCGAACATCAACCTAGTGTTGAAAACTTTGTAAGTAATGCCTTCATGTTCCGTTCATGAAGCTTATGCCTGGATGAAAGAAGTGACTTTCTCCAAGTTCATGTGCATTAGGTGTAAGTTGCCGCCATGAATTTGAGGAAGGTTTGTTTTGTTTCCCTTGGAATCATCCCAAGTCAGTCATGCATACGTGCGAACTATTCTATGGTTTGGTAGATTAATTACCTCCACTCCATATGTGTTCCTAGCACACCAAGCCACTGATTGATTTGTTCAAGGTGAAGAAGTTCCTTCTTAAGAATCATGACTTATGTTAGGACTTCGCTACCATCGTTAATGGTTCCCCTCCAGAACTCGATAGTGTTTTGTTGTAAGACTACTATGTGGTCATGCTTGTCTGGAACAGCGTGTTCACATGTATGTAGCAGAACCAGCTCATGTTTTGGAGCTTGCTATCGTAGTTCATTTCCTGAGAATCTTGCAACGTTATCCCGTCGATTTGTGTTGCAAACTTTCTTTTCCAGACATGATGTCTGAAATATCTTGTTACCAACCAGATCTGAATCTCAGGCAGATATGATGGTTGGAACATTCCCAACAATTGCATTCTATTCCCAGCTTGCACCCGCCTTTGTGCCATTTTGCTATGGTCTGCCTTCTCGGTATTTGTCATCCAGGATCATCTTCAAAATTGGACTTACCTGGGCCCTATCCTTCCTCGATGATAAGCAGAAATCATCCATCGTGTTATCTTTAACAAGGTAGTCCACATCATCCATTCTAGCCTAAGTATGTCATTCCTTTGAACTCCGCCAAACGATCGTTTGTGATTGCCTTAGGCTGGTATAAAGAGTTTCAATGATCTAGATTTCAAAAGTAATTCTTTTCGCCATTTAAGGGAATAACTCTACGAGTCACCTCCCCCAAGGTGCCCCGTTATGGGATCATGGTAATTTTTTCCTCGCCACTTTGAAACCTATGCCCCATCGTACTCAAGCGTGGAATTGTTGTCTACCAAAATTGAACATTTGCCATCTGTTCCTCTCAACCCCTCCCTACGTGTGCTTTGTGTCTCTGCTCGAAAGATGTTATCATGTCTCATCCCATGAGTTCATCGTGAATTGCTTGATCTTCGAGAAGATCGATTCCTGTAGGGTTTCTTTCTGTCATCATAGTTGGATGTAGATCTCGAAGGCAAGGATGTCAAGACCAATATGATGCAATGGATCAACATCTTCAAGAAATGCAGTTGGATCATGAAGATCGTGTTAGTCTGTGTCCCCTCTGTCTTCTTACCTCACGTCTTGAACCTCGGGACGAGATTCTTGTTTAGTGGGGGTGAGTTGTCATAGCCCTAGCTTAGACCTTGTGTGTCTTTGCATAAGCATCCATGCATGATGTTTAAATTTTATGAAACCTTGAAATGGGGATCGATTAAACCCTAGCACCAGAAAGAATTCAATAGGATGAAATAAAATCTTTTTCAAGAACCCAAAATGCCCTTTAAAAATGTTCATGATTTTCTTTAAAGGTGAAAACCTCTGCCAAAAATCATGAGCATAATTGTTGGCCATTTATGGATTTTTGAATTAACCCATACTATATTTGAATTGGGGCATTTGAATTTTATAAACATTTTAAATGCTCCACATATTCTGAAGTCACATGAGGGCCTCTGGATTAATTTAGTTAGTGCCCATATTCATGTTCAGAATTTAATAAAATGATTTAGTTCTAAAACTAAATCAAAACAGAGAGGAAATAAATAGAAAACTAAAACAAATGAAAAAGGATAGAATACCTACACGCACTTACCTGGCGCTCACCTGGCAGCCCATATGGCTGGCCCAGCCCACCAGGGGCAGGGAGGTCTTCTTCCTCCCACCAGTTGGACACACAGCGCGTGCCCAACGCGCGCACGGCCACCGCATGCCACCTCCAGCCTGCCTGCTCGCTCTGCACAGCTATAGACGACGCCACACCCCCCCTGACCTCTCTCTCTCGCACCGCAGCCTCTTCCCTCCCCTGGCTCCCTCTCTCTCACTAGTCGAGTGGAACCATCGCTGCGCTTCGTCGCCCTCGTAGCCACCAGCCCTCCCTCGCTTCCCCGACTGGTCCACGAGCTCCGCGACGTCGTCCTAGACCCCCACACCGAGCCATGCCCCGCCGGACGCCCTCAAACGCCGACCACGTCGTCTTCTTCAACCTTGGTCCGCCGAGATCGACCTTGCCGCCCTGCTCAGCTCCGACCTCCCCCGAGTCCGCTTCGACGGCCGTCGCAACCGCCGTGAGCTTCTACGCTGCCTCACCCTCTTCTTTGCTTTGTTTGCGCCCTCTAACCGCCTCCCCCATCGGAGTCGAGACGCTCCGCCGCAAGAGCTCGTCACCGGCATTGCTCCGGCGACCATTTGGTTGCGCCAATGTGCCAAACACGCCCGCCGCACCGCATAGTGCCTTGCCCGCGCTTTAGTTCGCACTTTTGCCCGCTGCAGCCGCGCCCCCGTGCACAGCCAAGCTCCGGCCGCCGCCCAAGTGCTCGCCGTCGTCGACTCCGGGCTCCCCACGACCTGCTGCTGCCTCCACTGGATGCGCGAGAGCACGGGCTCCCTGCTGGTGCCCTTAGCGCGCCCAACTGCTGCCCCTAGCGCCACTCCGGCGAGCCGTCGCCGCTCTGGTTGGTCGCCGTTGGCTAAATGCCGGTGGGTTGACCGCTTTGACAACCGGTGGTTTAGCCCCGGTTGACCAGGGGATTTGACCCCCTGGGTCTATGACATGCGGGCCCCGTCCGGCTAATTAATCTAGTCTAGGTTTAAATTTAATTAGTTTAACCTAGGTTAGTGCTAATTAAACTAGGTTAGTTTAGTTAGACACTGACACGCGGGACCCACTGGTCAAGTTTGACCTGGACCGTGCCCCGTTGACCTCCTGACGTCATGACGATGTCAGGCTGACGTAGTAATCCTTTTTTGGAATTTAAATAAATCTTAAATGACCGTGCCCCTGTAAGGACCTTTGTTTTGTTTTACTCCTGCTCAATATATAGGCAGATGATCTACCAGTTCCTAAAAAAAATTAGACTACTCTAGGGTCGTTCTTTCATTTGTCTTTCCCATCTGCTCTGCTAGAACATACACATACGAACTCACAAGAAAGAAGAGAAAGAGGCAGGCGTGCTGCGTCCTGTTGGTTGAAGGTGAGATTCAATGGCTCTCCTCTAGCCCTTTGTTTGGCCATTGTGGTACAGGCTAGGGAGCTTTTGTCTACTTCTTTTTTAAAAATTCTAGCCCTTGGTTCGGCCATCATGGTACAAATCAAGGAGCATATTTCATCTCCCCAAAACTCTTGCCCTTAGTCCGGCCATTGCAGTACAGACTAAGGTGCATGTTTAATCTATCCCAAAAAATTTCCTTTGATTTGGCCATTTTGGTACAGACTAATGAGTATGTTGCATCCATCCCAAAATTTTGTCCTTGGTTCGGCCATCGCAGTACAAACCAAGGAGCTTGTTATATCTACCCCAAACTTTCTCCTTCGGTTTGACCATCACGGTACGAGTCAATGAGCATGCATGGTTCTTGTAAGCACGGTTCCTTTAAATGTTGCGTGCTCTTCGTCCTATTTATCTCCGTCTTGGTTCGGTCACCTTAGCGATACAAGCCAAGATGAATGCCTCGTTCCTTGGTTTGGTCTCTATACGCGGATACAAATCAAGAGAGTATCATAGGCATGAAAATTTCATAAAAATGCCTTGATTTGGTCATCATAAAAAATGGATATGACTAAGTTGGAATGAAATTACGAACGTGCTAAACTGAACTCATGATAAACTCTTGTTTGGTTGCGCTAGAGACATTATGTGTCACGCTAGTTGTAATACAAACAAGAGCATAAAATATATTCCTTCACTTGGTTATGCTGCACGCGGGCATTATCTTAATGTCGCGCGGTGTTAGTAGTGATACGATGTCACAGCCCTAGCTTAGACCTTGTCTGCCTTTGCATAAGCATCCATGCATGATGTTTAAATTTTATGAAACCTTGAAATGGGGATCGATTAAACCCTAGCACCAGAAAGAATTCAATAGGATGAAATAAAATCTTTTTCAAGAACCCAAAATGACCTTTAAAAATGTTCATGATTTTCTTTAAAGGTGAAAACCTCTGCCAAAAATCATGAGCATAATTGTTGGCCATTTATGGGTTTTTGAATTAACCCATACTATATTTGAATTAGGGCATTTAAACTTTATATACATTTTAAATGCTCCAAATATTGTGAAGTCACTTGAGGGCCTCCGGATTAATTCAGTTAGTGCCCATATTCATGTTCAGAATTTAATAAAATGATTTAGTTCTAAAACTAAATCAAAATAGAGAGGAAATAAATAGAAAACTGAAACAAAAGAAAAAGGACAGAATACCTACACGCACTTACCTGGCGCTCACCCGGCAGCTCATCTGGCTGGCCCAGCCCACCAGGGGCAGGGAGGTCTTCTTCCTCCCGCCAGTCGGACGCACAGCGCATGCCCGACGCGCGCACGACCACCGCATGCCACCTCCAGCCTGCCTGCTCGCTCTACACGGCTCTAGACGATGCCACGCACCCCCCTGACCTCTCTCTCTCTCTCGCACCGCAGCCTCTCCCCTCCCCTGGCTCCCTCTCTCTCACCGGCCGAGCAGCACCGTCGCTGCCCTTTGTCGCCCTCGTAGCCACCGGCCCTCCCTCGCTTCCCCGACTGGTCCATGAGCTCCGCGACGTCGTCCTAGACCCCCTCACCGAGCCATGCCCCGCCGGACGCTCTCGAACGCTGACCACGCCGTCTTCTTCAACCTTGGTCCGCCGAGATCGACCTCGCCGCCCTGCTCCGCTCCGACCTCCCCCGAGCCCGCTTCGACGGCCGTCGCAACTGCCGTGAGCTTCTACGCCGCCTCCCCCTCTTCTTTGCTTTGTTTGCGCCCTCTAACGGCCTCCCCCACCGGAGCCGAGACACTCCGCCACAAGAGCTCATCGTCGGCGTTGCTCCGGCGACCATTTGGTTGCGCCAATGTGCCAAACACGCCCGCCGCATCGCGTAGTGCCTTTCCCGCGCTTTAGTTCACGCTTTTGCCCGCTGCAGCCGCGCCCCCGTGCACAGCTGAGCTCCGGCCGCCGCCCAAGTGCTCGCCGTCGTCGACTACGGGCTCCCCACGACCTGCTGCTGCCTCCCCTGGATGCGCGGGAGCATGGGCTCCCTGTTGGTGCCCTCAGCACGCCCAACTGCTGCCCCTAGCGCCACTCCGGCGAGCCGCCGCCGATCTAGTTGGTCGCCGTCGGCTAAATGCCGGCGGGTTGACAGCTTTGACCGCCGGTGGTTTAGCCCCGGTTGACCAGGGGATTTGACCCTCCTGGGTCTATGACATGCGGGCCCCGCCTGGCTAATTAATCTAGTCTAGGTTTAAATTTAATGAGTTTAACCTAGGTTAGTGCTAATTAAACTAGGTTAGTTTAGTTAGATAGTGACACGCGGGACCCACTGGTCAGGTTTGACCTGGACCGTGCCCCGTTGACCTGCTGACGTCATGACGATGTCAGGCTGACTCAGTAATCCTTTTCTGGAATTTAAATAAATCTTAAATGATTTATTTATTTTAGAAAATATCCAAAACTTGGAAAAATCATAGAAAATAATCTATAACTCAAATGGAAATAAGTTATATATGAAAAATGATTAGAAAAATATGAAGAATATGTTTATGCCATGTTAATGCATGTTTGAGCAAGTTAACATCACTGTTTAGGACAAACAATGTAAGTGGCATTTGTTTATTCACATATGAAGTTTGAATTTGGACCTTGTGTTCAAACCAACTTCATCTAATCTGGACTCTAGTTACATTAGCTCAAACACAAGCATATTGCCATGTCATGATCATGCATCCTATTGTTGCATTGCATTGATTGTGTCCTTCTCTGTTTGCCGGTAACCATCCCCTCTCAATAGACGGTGTTTCCGACGACGTGATCGATGACACTGATGAAGAGCTATATTATCTTCAGAAGTGCCAGGCAAGCAAAACCCCCTTGTTCATTCCGATACAATCCCACTCTCTCGCTCATACTCTCTTTTACTACATTAGGACAACAACAATTCAACTATTACATGATGCGGTAGTTGAACCCCTTTCCTCTGCATGACCTGTCATTGCCACAGTAAATAGATGAAACCCACTAGCATGAGTAGGAGTTGTTTGAGCCCTGATGTGCCTACTCATTCATGTTTATTTGTCATGCCTGCTACTGCTTAGAGTTGAGTCAGGTATGATTCATCGGGGATGAATTGGAACGGTGATGAACATGTCCTACTGTGTGTGAGCTAAGTGTGTGAACACAATTTGGTAAAGGTAGCGGTGAGAGGCCATGTAGGAGTACATGGTGGGTTGTCTCATTGAAACCGTTCTCAGGAACTGAGTTCTGTGTTTGTGATCCATGAATAGCTACTACCACTCATTAGGATCCTTAATTGACCCTCTCGACTTATTAACTGCCCTAGTCCTCTGTGCAGGAGTTGCAACTAGTTTCTGGTGTTTATAGGATATGTGTTGGCGGCCGTGCGTAGCGCTGACCCTAGGGATGGGCTATGATGCGGTAGATACACCGTGGCACGGTGTACCAGGAGCCCGTTTGGTGTCTCAGGAACCCTGCACACATCGTTTGGTGCTGTGAGCGAAACTCCGGCCGGATCTCCTCGCGGATGGAACCCGAATAGGCGATAAACATGGACTAGAGACTTGTGTGGTTAGTGAGGTCGTGGCCGACTCCCTCGCGAGGCTTCCACTTGAAGATTGCCGAGATACACGACGTGTACATGGTGGTAAGTGGCGAGAGCGTGTGTGAAGAAGTACACCCCTGCAGGGTTAACATCATCTATTCGAATAGCCGTGTCCGCGGTAAAGGACTTCTGGGTTGCCTATAACAGTTCATAGGCAAGTGAAAGTGGATACTCTAAAATGCGCAAGATAAGCGTGAGTGCTATGGATGGCGTTCTCATAGGGAGACGGGAGCGGATCCATAGTGGTATATTGATATGGTGAATATGTGGACTCGTGTGCACCACCTCAAAAGAGTTGCTTGCAGTCGTAGTTCAGGTTAGCCACTGAGTCAAAGCTGGCTTGTTGCAGTCAAACTCCACCACCCCCCTTTGTTGATACCGATGCATATATAGTTAGTTCTTATGTAAGTCTTGCTGGGTACATTTGTACTCACGTTTGCTTAATTTATGTTTTGCAGAGAGACTTCAGTCTCGCTAGTAGTTCCACGTGGACTTCGATGTTTAGCCTGTTACCTCATCTACGATCTTGTGCCCCCGGCAGGGTCTTGTAGATAGTCAGGATTCTCAGCCTTCTTCTTTTGTAGTTGTCTGTACTCACACAAGTTAAGCTTCCGCATGTGCTTGTTGCTTCTATGCTCTGTATGTTGGGTCATGAGACCATGTTTGTAATACTTGGCTCCTCGGAGCCTAATGAATAAATACTTTGAGTCGTAGAGTTATGTTGTGATGCCATGTTGTATTTACACATATCGAGCATATTGTGTGTATGATTGAAATGCTTGATATGTGTGGGATCCGACAACCTAGTTGTTTATCCTTGGTTGCCTCTCTTATGGGGAAATGTAGTCTTGTGCTTCCATGAGTCATAGTAGTCTGCTACAGCCCGGTTCACCGGAGTCTTGCTAGCCCAGCACTACTGCTCCGGAACACTTGACTGGCCGGCATGTGATTCACTTCGTTCCTGTGTCTGTCCCTTCGGGGAAATGTCAAACGGTGACATCCGGAGTCCTGCCTAGCCTACTACAGCCCGGTTCACCGGAGTCCTGTTAGCCCAGTGCTACAGCCCGGATTCGCACGCTGCTGGCCGACATGCTCAATGTTGATTCATGTATGCCTCTCCCCGTAAGTTAGTGCCACTTTGGATTCACGACTAGTCATGTCGGCCCGGGTTCTTTGTCATATGGATGCTAGCGACACTATCATATACGTGAGACAAAAGGCGCAAACGGTCCCGGGCCAGGTAAGGTGGCACCCGTGGGAATACCGTGCGTGAGGCCGCAAAGTGATATGATGTGTTACATGCTAGATCAGTGTGACTTAGGATCGGGGTCCTGACATACGAGCAGGGCAAGATTTAATAAAAAATGTGTTCATGATATACACCTAGAAACCAAAATCATGCAAGATGAATTATAAAACATGTTGCATCATAAAAACCAATCTTACTTGGTTACGCTACACGCGGGCATTATCTTAATGCTACGCGGTGTTAGTAGTAATACAAGTAAGAGAAAACTAAACAAAATATTCAAGCCACATATTTGGTCCAAAGTCAAATAAAATATGGTATGAAGTGCTCCATTGCTATAAGAGCCTAAACTATTAGCATCGTCATTGATGGATATCACAAACTCACTTTACTTGGGTTATGCTACATACGAGTGTCAACAAAATGATGCTATGTGGAGTTAGTGCTAATACCATGTAAGGTAAAAACATAAACAAAAATGATAGATAAAATATGACTCATGTAATACCATAATTGATCCACAAACCTTTGCTTGGTTATGCTGCACACGGGCATTATCTTAGTGCTACGCGGTTTTAGTAGTAATACAGGTAAAACAGAACTTAGTAAAAAATAAGTTCACTCCACATTCACATATGCATACAAAGTTCAAGTAAAATGCATGATAAGGCATATCTCATGTAGCCCACATAGGCTTTAAACAAACAAAAATATCATAAACAAACTCCATCCGGGTCAAGCTATACATGTGTGTCATATCATTGCACCGTGTTGTTAGTTTTGATACTGTATGAAGTCAAAATCAACAAAACATGGCACATATCACATGCACCATAAAAAGCATTAAGATTGTGTCAGAAAATTTCAGTCCGCCATTTTCCTGTGATCACTCACGACGCCCAGGAGACGTGGACGACCCCCAGCACCTCTCCCCACTCTCCCTGTGCTCTTTCCCCTCCCTTGTCTCTCTCCCTTGCGCGTAGTCCGAGCGCTACCGTCGCGACCGCTCGTCGTTGATGTGGCCACCAGCATCCCCACGCCCAGCCAGATAGCCCAAGAGCTCCGCCTTGGATCCGTGGAGCTCTACGCAGATGCACGCGATGCCACATGGAGCTCTACGCAGATGCACGCGACGCCAGGTGCTCCGTTGCCACGCCATCACCACCGTCTTCATCGCCACGGCCGGCGATCGCCGCTGCTCGATTCGCAGCAACAAGGACGCCCTGATCATGCCAACCCCTCCATTCGATCCGCTGTGAGCTGCTGCGTCGATCCCCCCTCTCCCCTGGCTCTTTTCCTCCCGCTAACGCCGTTGCCCGTCGCGACTGAGAGCTTGGCTCCGCCGTACAAGTCGCCGCCATGGCCGCCGTGACCTAGAGCTGCAACCGAGCACACAACCGTGCTCAGCGCAAAGCCAGAAGCCCAAAACCCCCTCCAGCTGCTCCTACTGTGCATCGCAACACCAAAACCACAGAGACCCAAACTCCGGTCGCCGCCGTAAGCTCATCTCCGGCGAGTACAGCGCACCCCAGCCGCTGCCGACTACTCCGTTGGATGCGTACGAGCTTGAGCTACCTCTTGGTGGTCGCCTCGTCTCTAACTGCAGCCCCTAGCGCCGTCCAACTATGCCTCCGCCGTGCAGAATGGTCGCCGCCGGTGAAACTCCGGCAACTGCCGAGGTGGCACACTTAATTATTGCTAATGAACCAACTAATCACCCCTAGAGCCACTGACTAGTGGGCCCCATGCCCTCATTAACTCCGGGAATTATCTGTTGTTTAGTTTAGATTAATCCAGCCGGCCCCACATGTCAGTTTGACCATGCCACGTCAACGTTGACCTGGCCCCACATGTCAGCCTCTGTTCCTACCTTGTTACACTGATATGCAAGACCCATACATCAGGTTTGACCGGGAACGGTCGGTTGACCACATGACGTCAGCATGACGTGGTGCTGACGTAGTAATCTGTTTTCTAGATTTTAAGTAAATCGGTAATGATTTATTTATTACAGAAAATGTTTAAAACTTCGAAAATTTATACAAATTCAACCATAGCTACAAATGAAATAATTTATATATGAAAAATTATCAGAAAAATCAAAAGAATCTTTTTATGGCATTTCCATGCATGTTAGAACAACTTATGGCTTCTGTTTTGGACAAATCAAATAAATGGCATTTACATATCCACATATGGAGTTTGAATTTGAATCTTAGATTCAAACCAACTTCATTTAAATTGTTGCTAGTTGCATTAGCTCAAACCACAACATATTGCCATGTCATGATCATGCATCATATTGTTGCATTGCATTGATTGTGTTCCTTCTCTGTTGCCGGTATTTGTCCCCTCTCAGTAGACGTGGTTCCGACAATGAGATCGATGACACCGATGAAGAACTATACTATCTTCGGAAGTGCCACACAAGCAAAAACCCCCCTTGTTCATTCCGATGCAATCCCACTCTCTTGCTCTTGCTCTCTTTTACTGCATTAGGACAACAACGATTCATCTGTTACATGCTGCGGTAGTTGAACCCCTTTCCTCTGCATGACCTGTCATTGCCACAGTAAATAGATGAAACCTACTAGCATGAGTAGGAGTTTTTTGAGCCCTAATGCTCCTACTCATTCATGCTTGTTTGTCATGCCTGCTACTGCTTAGAGTTGAGTCAGGTCTGATTCATTGGGGATGAATTAGAGGTGTCTGAACATGTCCTACTGTTGAGAGCTAAGTGTGTGAACACGATTTGGTAAAGATATCTATGAGAGGCCATGTAGGAGTACATGGTGGGTTGTTTCATTGGAACCATCCTTAGGAACTGAGATCTGTATGTGTTATTTAAGATCAGCTACTAACACATTGGGATACTTAATTGCCTCTCTTGACTTATTAACCGCCCCTGTCCTCTGTCCAGGAGTTGCAAGTAGTTTCTGGTGTTTGTAGTATGCTGGAGGTCGTGCGCAACGCTCGTCCGAGGGGTGGGCTGTGATGCGGTAGGCACATGGCCCGGTGTACCGAGTCGCCCGTTTGGTGACCCGGGAACCCTGCACACATCGTTCGGGGCTGTAGTGGGAACCTCAGCCGGACTCCCTGTGGATGGAACCTGAATAGGTGATATACCTGGACTAGGGACTTGTGTGGTTAGTCAGGTCATGGCCGACACCCTCACCAGGCTTTCGCTTGAAAGTTGCCGAGATACATGACGTGTACATGGTGGTAAGTGGCGAGAGCGTGTGTGAAAAAGTACACCCCTGTAGGGTTAACATCATCTATTCAAATAGCCACGTCCGCGGTAAAGGACTACTTGGTTGCTTATACAGTTCATAGACAAGTGAAAGTGGATACTCTAAAATGCGCAAGATAAGCATGAGTGCTATGGATGGCGTTCTCGTAGGGAGACAGGAGGGGATCCATAGTGTAATATTGATTTCGTGATTATGTGGACTCGTGTGTGCCACCCCAAAAGAGTTACTTGCAGACGTAGTTCAGGATAGCCATTGAGTCAAAGCTTTCTTGCTGTAGTTAAACTCCACCATCCCCTTTGTTGATACTGATGCATATGTAGCTAGTTCTGATGTAGGTCTTGCTAGGTACATTTGTACTCATGTTTTTTTAATTTATGTTTTTGCAGAGAGACTTCAGTGTCACTAGTAGTTCCATGTGGACTTCGACGTTTAGCTTGTTACATCAGCTATGATCGTGTACCCTTTAGAGGGTCTTGTAGATAGATAGGCTTACTAGCCTTCTCTCTTTTCAGATGTCTGTACTCACACATGTTTATGATTCCGCTTGTGCTTGTTGCTTGTTTGACTTCAATGCTGGGTCATCAGACCCATGTTTGTAATATCTGGCTCTTCGGAGCCTAATGAGTAAATACTTTGAGTCATAGAGTTTTGTTGTGATGCCATGTTGTATTTGCACATATCGAGCATATTGTGTGTATGTTATTGAAATGCTTGGTATGTGTGGGATCCGACAACCTAGTAGTTTATTCTTTATAGCCTCTCTTATGGGGAAATGTCTCCTAGTGCTTCCAGTGAACCATGGTAGCTTTCTACTGCTCCGGAACACTTAGGCTGACCAGCATGTGTCCTTCTTCATTCTTCTGTCTGTCCCTTTGGGGAAATGTCACGTGTTGTTACTTTAAGTCCTTGTAGCTTGCTACGACTTGGGTTCATACGTTGATGACCGACACATTCGTTGCTGGGTCTTGTATGCATGTTCCTGTAAGTTAGTGCCACCTTGGGTTTACAACTAGACATGTCGGCCCGGGCTCTCTGTCATATGGATGCTAGTGACGCTATCATATACGTGAGCCAAAAGGCGCAAACGGTCCCGGGCCAGGTAAGGTGGCACCCATGGGGATACCGTGCGTGAGGCCGCAAAGCGATATGATGTGTTACATGCTAGATCGGTATGACTTAGGATTGGGGTCCTGACAGTTTTGGTATCAGAGCCTGACTGCCTGTAGGATTACTAAGCCAAACTGGTCGAAGTTGAGTCTAGAAATTCTTTAGTTATGTAAGGGAATTGATTGTGGAAGGGAACATGAGGCTCTTTTTACTCCTTTACCTTATGCCTTTTGATCCGAGTCATCTTATCTTTCCTACGGGGTTAAGGAACTAGGCTTTCTATTCTTTTTATCAGGATCACGTGTTACTAATCCATAGACTTATAGGATTGATGGATTCAAGTCTCAGTTCAGTTTCTACTACTTCCGTATGTTCATAGCTAGCCTCAGAACCTTGATATTATGATGTTGAGTGGTCATGCCACTATTTTTCAGGATCTCTCAAATCTTTGTGAGCATTTATAGTCGTTATGCTGTCCGAGTTATCCCAGGTTTCGAAATAGTCTGATGCATTTGCAACTCCCTTCTTTCTATTCCCGATGTTTCTTTGAGCCAGTTTAACCACACTAATCGGTGAGTTGAGGTACTCTGTTGCCTCGACATATATGTTGGAGCTATTATTATGACCCTAGGTGTCTTAGAGGATCAGCTAGTAATCTAGCCATGTTTTGTGTTCCCAGTGTGATGATTCTGGCCATCATTCTCGAAAGCATTCCGTGATGCCACTTAGTTAGTAGGCATTCTATTCCTGGGTTTTTGAACCCGAGATTCACCCTACTTACTTCATGTTGGTAGTGTTTGCTAGTTCCTTTAGGATATTAGTAACCTTTGTGATAGTCCTCGAGGTCCGTGGTATTTTGCTCTTCCAAATACCATGAACTACTTATGGCAGAAGTTCCTCGTTGAACCGAAAGATCACAACCAGAGTGCTCTTGATGAGTTATCAATTCTATGTTGTGACTTTGCAAGTTCTACCTTTTTGCATGGGTTATCCAGAAGAAATATGTTGAACTCGTTCGACATGCTAATCTATGCACCCATAACTCAGAAAATTGTATGTTCCTTTGAGTTGTCCCTCTTTAGTTGTTTTCTGACCTTCGTCTATCAATTGATAGTCAAGAGTATGCGTGCATTCCTTCATCGATGCCTATTATTCTTGTGGTCCGTCAAGCCATTCTATTCCAGAATGACTAGGAGAAAAAAACTCCAGTACCTCGTCCATCTCTGGGATTGGGTCAAAGCAGTTGTATTCCGCAGATCAAAATGCCAATCCAGCTTTTGTTCTGTTCTACCTTGGAGTGTTGCCTCTTTATGTCACAAATGTCATGGGAATTGCACCAGCTCCTATGAACTCTTGATACAGTGATAGTTCTCACCATCATTATTCATCCCTCGGTCTCTGTGTTGGTTGTAACCAGAATGCTGACAAGTGAACTGTGATGTCTGAAATCAATACTCCTAGCAACTTCGTTGCTTGGTAGTTAATGGAAAATAATCTTATTCTTAGTGTGTTGGTTATTGAATCATCATCCTAAGATTTATCGTGTGACCTAGTCCATTTTCCCTGGTGCACTCGTTGATCAATGAGATAGGATTGTGTCAATCCGTCACTCTCTAGATCACATCGTCTTTCCCTGAAAGCAAGATTGTTCTCGAACTTAGTAACATATCGGTGGTTTGCGATTTTCTGGATATCTTCCCAGAAGTATCACCAGGTTGTCCCCTGACCGTTATGTTGAGCTCATGATCAAGTTGGTTTCTTGTAAATCACTCATTCTCCAAGAATCCGTGTTGGATACCCTTGAGCTAGTTGGTTAAGCCAAACAACAACTTGGAGAGTTGGAAGATAAAAGCTTGCCTAGCTTAGTTCATTTCAAGGGATATATTTGTGTGTGTTGAAGAAAGATGATATCGTCATCGATTGGTCCAGGTGATTAGTTGTTGGACCTATTGTCTTATCAAAACTTTGATTCGAGTGTGGGATATCCTCAAATCAAATCAGAACCAACGATGTTCGTAATGTTGCTTACTCGTGGTTTTTCCTTGAGCATACTCCGTTATATCTTTTGTTCTGACCAATGCTATCACCTTGTTCACATAGTTGTGGAATTCCATCTTCATGGGAATCTTGATGACTTGTTGTTCAGCCCATCAGCAACATTTTTACCTCCTCCATGATTCGTGTTGAACATCCAGCTAATGTTGGAAACATCTAAAAGCATTATCTTCATGTACCGTTCATGAAGCATATGTTGGATGAAAGAAGTGACTTTCTCTGATACACGTGCATTTGTTGCAAGTTGCCGCCGTGAGTTCGAGAAAGATTGTTTTTGTTTCCTCTGGTACGATCCCAAGTCAGTCATGCATGTGCGAAGTATGCTATGGTTTGACAGGCTCGCTACCTCCGTTCCATATGTATCTCCTAGTACACCAAGCCACTGATCGATTTGTTCAAGGAGAAGGAGTTCCTTCATAAGAGCTAATCCGGACTTATGAAAGGACTTCAATATCCTTGTTGATGGTTCCCAACCAGAACTCGGTAGTGTTTTGTTGTAAGACTACTACGTGGTCATGCTTGTCTGGGGCAGCGTGTTCACATGTGTGTAGCAGAACCAGCTCATGTTTTGGAGCTTGATATCGTAGTTCATTCCCCGAGAATCTCGCAACGCCATCTCATCGATTTGTGTTGCAAACTTTCATTTTTGTTTCTAGACTTGATGAGTCTGGAATATCCTGAAACCAACTAGATCTAAATCTCAGGCAGATATGATGGTTGGACCATTTCCCAGGAATTATAATGTTGGTCTTTCTAAACCAGTAAGGTGGAAGTCGTGGCTAACACACCCAGCCGGAAGACCTATTATTGTAGTGTCATGATTGAGGAAGTTGGCCACCTCCCCATAAGGATTTCGTAGGTTTTACCCTAGTAGTTGTTCCTTATGGATTCCTGTGCTCCCGAAGTCTAACCTTTCACTTGATGTTTTAGATACCGAACCATATCTATAAATGGGTTTCGCTAGCACATCAAGGACAACATTACAAGCGAAGTGCTAAATGTCTCTCGGTCGATCATCCGGATTTTGTTTCCTTGGACTCGCTAAGGAGAAATCTGAGAAGGTGTTATCTTCCTTTGCATCTGCATCCTCCACCAGTATTCATCATGGTAGTACGAGGTGTCACCAAGATCTTGGCATAGATGCTGGTAAACCTTGATGATTATGGAAATGCTCAAGTTCTTGAGAGCACGCGCAAACACTAAGTTTTATCGTCGGCATTAATTGGGATTTGCTCTCAGTTTCGTCGATTGTGCTATAACCATTCAAATAGTGGAATCACTCTTGATTATTGAGTTTTGCCTAGTTATTAGAATCATTCCCAGCATTAGCATTTTGTTCCCAGCTTGCAACCGTATTTGTGCCATTCTATTATGGTCTGCCTTCTTAGTAGTTGTTGTCCAGTATCATATTCAAAAGTGGACTTACCATGGGTCCCATCCATTTCCGATGATAAGCAAAATCATCCATTACGTTGTCTTCAACAAGGTAGTCCACATTGTCCATCCTAGTCCACGTATGTCATTCTTTCGAAATCCTTCAAACGATCCATTGAGTTGCCTCAGGCTGGTATGAAGAGTTTCAATGATCTATGGATCAAAAGTAATTCTTTTTGCCACTTTAGGGAATATCTCTATGAGTCAGCTCCCCCAAGGTATCCCGTTATGGAATCATGGCAATTATCTCCTCGCTACTTTGAAACCATGCACCATCCTACTTCAGCGTGGAATTGTTGCCTACCAAATTGAACCTCCGTCATCTGTTTCTTCCATCCCTCTGATGTGTGTTTTATGTCTCAGTTCGAGAGATGTTTCAATGTCTCACTCCATGAGTTGATCCTGAGTTGCTCGATCTTCATGAAGATCGATTTTTCTAGAGTTTTCCCTTTCTTCCCATTGTCATGTTGTATGGAGTTCTCAGAGCAAGACATCGAGACAAAGATGATGATCGAATCAACGTTCTTATGAGGTGCAACTTGGATCATGAAGTTTGTGAGATTTAGTGTCCCCTCTGTCTTCTTACCTCATGTCTTGAATCTTGAGACGAGATTCTTGTTTAGTGGGGGTGAGTTGTCACATCCCTAGTTCTGGTATGACCTAGACTACCTAGTCATGTGTGCATCATGTTTAAATTTCAATGAATTTGAAATGGGACATGTGAAAGCCTCAGAAATCATTTCTGAAAATGACCAAGATAAAAATTGCTTCAAATAGGTCCAAGAAAATTTTCATGTTTCTCTCTGAAAATATTGGCAAGAGGTAAAATTCAAACCATATTTTTGGAGTCCCAGAAATATTTATTTGGGGGAATTGGAATTAATTCAATAACTATTTGCATTGGATATATATATTTGTTGAATTATTAATACATGTCCAATGGTTCTGATCTTTGGTGAAGTGCTTTGGAATAATCCAAGTAGTCCCTACAAAATTTATAAGAAGAAAATAAAATGATTTAGTTCCTAACACTAAATCAAAGAAAATGGCAGAAAAGAAAAAATAGATAAGAAATAAAAGAGGAAAGGCCATTGGGCCACTTACCTGGACCTACCTGGCCAACTCCAGCCGGCGGCCCAGCCCATCAGGCGAAGCGGCTGTCTTCAACCTCTGCCAGTAGGCAGAGGCATGTCGACGCGCGTGCAATCACCATGGTCAGCTCCCTACAGGCCTCCTCCTTCGCCCGACCCTTCTCGCGACACCCAGGAGACATGGATGACCCCCTGTACCTCTCACCACTCTCCTCGTGCTTTTTCCCCTCCCCTATCTCTCTCCCTCGCGCACAGTCCGAGCATTGCCATTGCTGCCACTCGTCGTTGACGTGGCCACCAGCAACCCCACGCCCAGCCAGATAGCCCAAGAGCTCCGCCTCAGAACTGTGGAGTTCTACGCAGACGCACGTGACGCCAGGTGCCCCTTTGCCACGCCATCACCACCGTCTTCATCGCCATGGCCCGTGATCTTCGCTGCTCGATTCGCAGCAACAAGGAAGCCCCCGAGCTCGCCAACCCCTCTATTTGATCCGCTGTGAGCTGCTGTGTCGATCCCCCCTCTCCCCTGGCTCTTTTCCTCCCACTAACGCCGTTGCACGTTGTGGACGAGAGCTTGGCTCCGCCGGCCATGTCGCCGCCGTGGCCACCGTCACCTAGAGCTGCAACCGAGCACACAGCCAAGCTTAGAGCAATGCCAGAAGCCCAAAACCCCCTCTAGCTGCTCCTGCCATGCATCGCAACACCGAAACCACCGAGACCCGAACTTCGGCCGCCGCCGCAAGCTTGTCTCCGGCGAGTACCGCGCACCCCAGCCACTACTGACTACCCTGTTGGATGCGGACGAGCTTGAGCTACCTCCTGGTGGTTTCATCATGTCTAGCCGCAGCCCCTAGCACCGCCCAGCTGTGCCTCTACCGTGCGGATGGTCACCGTTGGTGAAACTCCAGCGACTGCCGATGTGGTACACTTAATTACTGCTAATGACCCAACTAATCACCCCTAGAGCCATTGACTAGTGGGCCCCATGCCCTAATTAACCCTGGGAATTATCCCCTGTCTAGTTTAGATTAATCCAGCCCGCCCCACATGTCAGTTTGACCATGCCACGTCAATGTTGACTTGGCCCCACATGTCAGCCTCTGTTCGTGCCTTGTTACACTGACATGCGAGACCCACAGATCAGGTTTGACCAGGAATGGTCTGTTGACCAAATGACGTCAGCATGACATGGTGCTGACGTAGTAATCTGTTTTTTGGATTTTAAATAAATCAGTAATGATTTATTTATTATAGAAAATGTTTAAAACTTCGAAAATTCATAGAAATTCAACCATAGCTCCAAATGAAATAATTTATATATGAAAAATTATCAGAAAAATCCAAAGAATCTGTTTATGGCATTTCCATGCATGTTAGAACAACTTATGGCTTCTGTTTGGGACAAATAAAATAAATGGCATTTGCATAACCACATATGGAGTTTGAATTTGAATCTTGGATTCAAACCAACTTCATTTAAATTGTTGCTAGTTGCATTAGCTCAAACCACATCATATTGCCATGTCATGATCATGCATCATATTGTTGCATTGCATTGATTGTGTTCCTTCTCTGTTGCTGGTATTTGTCCCCTCTCAGTAGACGTGGTTCTGACGATGAGATCGATGACACCGATGAAGAACTACACAATCTTCAGAAGTGCCAGGCAAGCAAAACCCCCCTTGTTCATTCCAATACAATCCCACTCTCTCGCTCCTACTCTCTTTTACTGCATTAGGACAACAATGATTCATCTATTACATGTTGTGGTAGTTGAGCCCCTTTCCTCTGCATGACCGGTCATTGCCACAGTAAATAGATGAAACCCACTAGCATGAGTAGGAGTCTTTTGAGACCTGATGTGCCTACACATTCATGCTTGTTTGTCATGCATGCTACTGCTTAGAGTTGAGTCAGGTCTGATTCATCGGGATGAATTAGAGGTGTGTGAACATGTGCTACTGTTGGGAGCTAAGTGTGTGAACACGATTTGGTAAAGGTATGGATGAGAGGCCTTGTAGGAGTACATGGTGGGTTGTTTCATTGGAACCGTCCTTAGGAACTGAGATCTGTATGTGTGATTTAAGCTACTACAACACATTGGCATCCTCAATTGACTCTCTCGACTTATTAACCACCGCTGTCGTCTGTCTAGGAGTTGCAAGTAGTTTCTGGTGTTTGTAGTATGCTGGAGGCTGTGCTCAGCGCTGACCCAAGGGGTGGGTTGTGATGCGGTAGGCACGTGGCCCGGTGTACCGAGTCGCCCGTTTGGTGACCCGAGAACACTGCACACATCATTCGGGACTGTAGTGGCAACCTAAGCCAGACTCCCTGCGGATGGAACCTGAATAGGCGATAAACCTGGACTAGGGACTTGTGTGGTTAGTTAGGTCGTGGCTGACACACTCGCCAGGGTTCCGCTTGAAGGTTGTCGAGATACATGACGTGTACATGGCGGTAAGTGGCGAGAGCGTCTGTGAAGAAGTACACCCCTGCAGGGTTAACATCATCTATTTGGATAACTGCATCTGTGGTAAAGGACTACTTGGTTGCTTATACAGTTCATAGACAAGTGAAAGTGGATACTATAAAATGCGCAAGATAAGCGTGAGTGCTATGGATGGCGTTCTTGTAGGGGGACGGGAGCGGATCCATAGTGGTGTATTGATTTGGTGATTATGTGGACTCGTGTGCGCCACCTCAAAAGAGTTACTTGCAGATGTAGTTCAGGATAGACACTGAGTCAAAGCTGCCTTGCTGCAGTTAAACTCCACCACCCCCTTTGTTGATACTGATGCATATGTAGCTAGTTCTGATGTAAGTCTTGTTGGGTACATTTGTACTCATGTTTGCTTAATTTATGTTTTTGCAGAGAGACTTCAGTCTCACTAGTAGTTCAGCGTGGACTTCGACGTTTAGCTTGTTACCTCAGCTACGATCTTGTACCCTTTGGAGGGTCTTGTAGATAGATAGGCTACTAGCTTTCTCTCTTTTCAGATGTCTGTACTCAGACATGTTTATGCTTCCGCCTGTGCTTGTTGCTTGTATGACTTGAATGCTGGGTCATCCGACCCATGTTTGTAATATCTGGCTCTTTGGAGCCAAAAGAATAAATATTTTGAGTCATAGAGTTTTGTTGTGATGCCATGTTGTATTTGCACATATCGAGCATATTGTGTGTATGTTATTGAAATGCTTGGTATGTGTGGGATTCGACAACCTAGTTGTTTATTCTTGGTAGCCTCTCTTATGGGGAAATGTCTCCTAGTGCTTCCACCGAGCCATGCTAGCTTGCTACTGCTCCAAAACACTTAGGCTGGCCGGCATGTGTCCTTCTTCGTTCCTGTGTCTGTCCCTTTGGGGAAATGTCACGCGTTGTTCCTTTAAGTCCTTTTAGCTTGCTTCGACTTGGGTTCATGCGTTGATGACCGGCACGTTCATTGCTGGGTCATATATGCATGTCCATGTAAGTTAGTCCACCTTGGGTTTACGACTAGACATGTCGGCCTGGGTTCTCTATCATATGGTGGCACCCATGGGGATACCGTGTGTGAGGCCACAAAGTGATATGATGTGTTACATGCTAGATCGGTGTGATTTAGGATTGGGGTCCTGGCATTTAATTAGTGATTGTGCCAAGTAAAGCCTTTGGGATCATGTTGGGTGATAGTTGATTTGATCTTGTTGAAAAACATAAACTTTTCCGTCCAGTAAAACAATTTTGAAAATTCACAGAAGCGTGATAAAATCCTGAATTTTTTACACAAGATTGATATACAAATTTCCCACGTTGTCCAAATTTGTTAGAAGTTTTGGACTGACAGAAGTATTCTAAGTATTCAGAATGCTACACACTATTCTGTTTTTGACAGATTCTGTTTTCTTTGCGTTGTGTGCTTATTTCGATGAGTCTACGATTTGTATTGGAGGGTATAAGCTATAGTAAAGTTGGAATACAGTATATATAATGCAAAAATAAAATATGAATGGGTTTGGAACAATACTTATAGTAGTGATTTGCTTTGTTATACTAATGGATCTCACGAAGGTTTTGTTGAGTATTGTGTGATTGAAGGTTTCAAGTTTTGGGTGAGATCACGATGGATGAAGGAAAAAGGAGTAAGAAGATCCTAAGCTTGGGGATGCCCCATGGCATCCCAAGCTATTATCTAAAACATAAGCAAGCTACTAAGCTTGGGGATGCCCGAGTGGCACCCCTCTTTCTTCTAACGACCATCGGTATTTTACTTGGAGCTATATGTTTATTCGTCACATATCATGAGTTTTTCTTGGAGCGTATTGTATGATATGAGTCTTTGCTTGTTTTTCTTTTTACTTTTAGTTAAGTATCCTTGCTAGACACACCTATTTGATTGAGCCAAAATTATGCTATGATTTGTTGGAATTGCTCTCCATGCTTCACTTCAATCTTTATGAGCTATGGAATTGCTCTAGTGCTTCACTTATATCTTTTTGAGCATGGTGTGCTTTGGTATTTTTGAAGAAATTCTCTCATGATTCACTTAGATTTATTTGAGAGTTAGTAATTTTTTAAGAAATTCTCTCATGCTTCACTTAAATTATTTCGAGAGAAGATATTTTTATGCTTATGTTCTTCACTTAGATTTGTTTGAGCTATCAAAAGAAACATATGAAACTAGTCCCAATGTGATAGATATTCAAGAGAGATATAATAAAAAATTCATGAAGATCTTTGGACAAAATAAACTAGATCCATTGTAATAGTTTTGCGGTATGATGATATAATATGTGAGTCATGTTGATTAGTAATTATGATTTAGTAAGAATATTGATGTTAAGGTTTGTGATTCCCTATGCAAGCAAGAAAGTCAATAGTTATGCAATGAAATTATATCCTACTTGTGGTGCATTATTCGATGTTAGTTATGCTTAATGCTCGCTTATGAGATTTTCTGTTTCTTGGTTGGATGCTTCTCAATCTTTTTCTAGCCTTCATTTGCACTAAGTATGATCACTACTTGTGCATCCAAAATCATTAAACTACTTTTGCCACATGAGTCCACTATACCTACCTATATGCAGTATTCTTTTGCCGTTCTAAGCAAATTTGTATGTGCCATCTCTATTTTTCAAGATAAATTTCTCTTTTGTGTGCTTGTATCGCTCATGAAACGGTAGGGGTTGGCTGATATTTTCCCATGCTAGATGTGTTATTCTCAAGATGAGTGTTTATTCACATCTCATTGCACGAGAGTACGACAAAGGTATTAGGGATGCCCAGTCCCAAAATGAAAAATGAATTTACTTTATGTTGTCAAACAATAAATTCCTTGGAAAGTGTTGGTATGGACGACACCCGTGGATTCGTTTAGCCATGGAATGTGAAAGTATGGTGGAAAAAGGAACAAACTTTATTTTCTATTTGGGAACCGCCTATGATATATCTACCATGGAGAGTATTGGGAACTACTCGATCATTTTCGTTGACAGGAAAAGCATGCCACCCAATTTTTTTATCTCTATCTTTTTTGCTTTGAGCTCTGGCACCTCTACAAATCCCTACCTCCCTCTGCAAAGGGCCTTTCTATTTACTTTATGCAATTTTTATTTTTGAGTCTCCATCTTCTCTTATAAAGCACCAACTAAGGGGCACTATGATCGTACTTGAGCATTGGGTGTAGCTAATACGCGAGTGTGTTTCATGAATGGACCAATGATTGAGCATAATGGGCTAGGGATAACTTGCTTTAGTGTTGATATTTTGAAAGACATTGTTGCTTGTTGATATGCTTGAGTATTGAAATCTTCTTGTCAAAACTAGACTATTGCTTTGAATCATATAAAAGTCCAAATGTGCATGCTACAAAGAAAAGAATATGTGATGAACATGTTAGGCAGCATTCCACATCAAAAATTCTGTTTTTATCATTTACCTACTCAAGGATGAGCATGAATTAAGCTTGGGGATGCTGATACGTCTCTAACGTATATATAATTTTTGATTGTTCCATGCTGTTATATTATCATTCGTGTATGTTTTACAATCATTTTATAGCAACTTTATATCATTTTTTGGGACTAACCTATTGACATAGTACCCAGTGCTAGTTGCTATTTTTTGCTTGTTTTTTACTTCGCGGAGAATCAATACCAAACAGATTCCAAATGCAGCGAAACTTATTGGAGAATTTTTCTGGGCCAGAAGATAGAAGATGGGCCAAAGAAGTACTAGAGGGGTGCCCCAAGGGGGGCACAACCCACCTGGGCGCGCCTGGGGGCCTAGGCATGCTCTGGTGGGTTGTGCCCACCTCAGTGGCCTCCCGCACCGCCTCTTTGCTCTATAAATACCCCAATATGCCAGAAATCCTAGGGGAGTCGACAAAAACAATTCCAGCCGCCGCAAGTTCCAGAAACCACAGATCCAATCTAGACACCATCATAGAGGGGTTCATCATCCTCGTTGGTGCCTCTCTGATGATGCGTGAGTAGTTCATTGTAGACCTACGAGTCCCTATCTCTCTTTTGATTCTCAATACAATGGTCTCTTGGAGATCTATTTGATGCAACTCTTTTTGTGGTGTGTTTGTTGGGATCCGATGAACTTTGAGTTTATGATCAGATCTATGTTTTTATCCATGAAAGTTATTTGAGTCTTTTGATCTCTTATATGCATGATTACTTATAGCCTCGTATTTCTTTGTTGAATCTTTGTTTTACTTAGGCCAACTAGATCGATTTTTCTTGCCATGGGAAGAGGTGCTTTGTGATGTGTTCGATCTTACGGTGCTCAATCCCAGTGACAGAAGGGGAAATAGCATGTATGTATCGTTGCTATTAAGGATAACAAAATGGGGTCTATTCCTACATGAATAGATCTTGTCTACATCATGTCATCGTTCTTATTGCATTACTCCATTTCTCCATGAACTTAATGCACTAGATTCATGATAGATAGCGGTCGATGTGTGGAGTAAATAGTAGTAGATGCAGGAAGGAGTCAGTCTACTAATCTTGCACGTGATGCCTATATAATGATCATTGCCTGGATATCATCATGATTATTTAAAGTTCTATCAATTGCCCAATAGTAATTTGTTTACCCACCGTATGGTATTTTTCTCGAGAGAAGCCACTAGTGAAATCTATGGCCCCGGGTCTCTTTATCATATTTGCCTTCGAGATCTATTTTTATTTTCTTTTATTTTCAGATCCATTAATCCAAAAACCCCAAAATAGCTTGCTGCATTTTTTGTTATTTATTTTATCCCGTGTTCCCGCGAGATCTATTTATCCAATTTACTAAAATTTTATCTATGTTTTTACCCGGGAGGGATTGACAACCCCTCTTTTAGTCTTTTGCGATGAAGACTGAAGTCCCGCACTTGTTGTCTCCAAAGTCTTGACCATCCAACATCACCAAGAAGAAGACCAAAGATGCAACATATTCGTCACCAAGGCCGGCATCAATGGACGATCCGTCAAGGTCATCACCGATGGAGGTAGTTGTCATAATCTCGCAAGTGAAGAACTTTGCTCCAAGCTCCAATTGCCCAAGACGAAGCATCCACATCCATACAAAGTGCAATGGCTTAGTGACTCCGGCACTATCCAAGTCGAGCACCGCGTACAAGTCTCCTTCAAGATCGGCGCCTACGAAGACACCTTGGAGTGCGACGTCGTTCCAATGACCGTTTCTCATCTTCTACAGACATGGCAATTTGATAGAGGAGTCGTACACAACGGCCGAACGAACTACTACATCTTCAAGATGAAGGGCAAGGAGTACGTCCTCTATCCAATGTCGCCAAGTCAAGTGATCGCCGACAAGCAAGCCACCCATCATGGAGATCATAGTGAGAGAGCGAGCCACCAAAAAGAGAGTGAGCGCCACAAGCCAAAATTGAGTGCCTCCACGATGAGCGAAAACAAGAACCTAGTTCTATTTGCCACGAAACGTAAGATGAGAGAAGTGTGTGAGAACCCATCTAGTGTCCTACACTACGTCCTCGTGTGCAAGGACAATGCATCACAAACTAACACTTCTCACACTCTTCCTCTAGTGTTGTCTACTCTTTTGCAGGAATTTCAAGATGTTTTCCCCAATGAGCTACCTCCGGGACTACCTCCAGTACGAGGCATTGAGCACCGCATTGACCTCATCCCCGGAGCACCGCTTCCAAACAAAGCGCCCTACCGCGTCAACCCCAAGGAGTGGGAGGAGTGTCTCCCAATCGCTGAGTACGCCTACAACCGTGCAAGACATTCGACTACCGGCAAGTCCCCTTTCGAAGTCGTCTATGGATTCAACCCATTGTCCCCATTGGACATTCTTCCTCTACCACTAAAAGAGTGCATCAACATGGACGCGAGCGACTGAGTGAACCACCTCAAGAAGATGCATGAAGATACAAGGCATACCATAGAGCGCCAAGTACAACGACTCGCGACCAAGCGCAACGCCAACAAGTCCCCAATGGTGTTCCAACCGGGTGACCTAGTTTGGGTACATCTCCGCAAGGATCGTTTTCCCAAGGAGCGCAAGTCCAAGCTACTTACAAGAGCCGATGTCCCATTCAAGGTACTCGCACGCTACAACGACAACGCCTACAAGGTCGACATCCCATGAGACAAGTACAATGTGAGCGACACATTCAACGTCAAAGACTTGGCCTAGTACCATGGTGATGAAGATCACGATCCGTGGACGAATCTCTCCCAAGGGGGGGGGGAGATGATGCAGAGCATCCTTCCATCATCCCCATGGACTCTACACCGACACATCAAGCCCCACGTGGACCTATGACAAGAGCGAGAACACGTGCTTTGGAAACCGAGGTGAACTTTTTCCTACTTAGCTTGCATATGGATACGAATGGAACATTGTTGCTACCTCACCAAGATATGCTATGTCTCATTAGGTACGAAGAGGAACACCACCAAGAGGCTCAGGAGCACCCCCAAGGAGAAGAGGAACCACCCCAAGGCCATGCGGACCAAGACGGAGTGCAACACCAGCAAAACTGGAAGTCCCAGGTGACCCTGTGCGCACGGGCCCCCGAGACCCCGTGCCCACGGGCTATCCAGGAAGTTGGCGCTGGAGCACACCGTTCGCACGGGCCTGTACCGTGCCCACGGGACCCCCGTGCGCACGGGCCCAACTTACCCTGTGCGCACGGGCCTCCCAGGATGGATGGCTGAGATCCCCAAACCGAGCCCCTCTTCATATCTTTCGACCTCAAGACTATATAAACCGTACCTAGGGCAATGTTTAGGGTTAGGAAAGTATGAGATGAGATATTTGTGAGCTTTGCTCCTCCTACCTTCCCATTTGTGGAATCAAGACCCCTTTGGGAAGAATCCTAGTGGATTTCAAGACCTCCTCTATGAGAAGACTATCTTCAAGACCTCATCTCCTAGGAGTGGGAAGAACTTTGCCATTGTATCTTTCCTTTGATTGTGCTTGTGACTTGTGGATCTTATTTTGCTATTCTAGTGGATGTGTGATTGGGGAATTGTTTGGGTGATTTCCTCTTTGTGTTCTTGAGAGTTTTCCCTTTTACCCCTCCAAGTGTGAAAAGATCCCCCTCTAGGATTTCATCCTATATCACTAGGGTTTGTATAGAGTCAGTTTACAGAGAAAGGAATCTTCATATCCGAACGCCAAGATTGCCTTCCACGCCAAGGAGAGTCCCACCCGGACGGGAGGGAAGCCATCTATCTTGTATCTTCACGGCCCACTAGTCCGGCCCACGTCACATAGCCCGGACACTCGGGGACCCCCTAATCCAGGACTCCCTCAGTAGCCCCTGAACTAGGCTTCAATGACGATGTGTTCGGCGCGCAGATTGTCTTCGGCATTGCAAGGCAGGTTCCTCCTCTGAATACTCCAAAGTACTTGATCAAAAGAACTATATCCGGCTCTGTACAATAGTTACGACCCTGGGCCACGAGGGCAACAACACTTTAAACAAAATAGGTTATGTCTTCTGACAACTTTTTCGGCGAGGTATTGTGTTCCGGCCTTATTATTATTTCGAACCATTTTTCAGCCTCCTGTTTCGCGTTTCGAGACGCGGTCTTCATTGACACGTCTTGTCAAAGAAGAGATTGTGTCCCCTCATTGCGGGATTCTCATCAATACGGATTTGCACGACTCCTGGGGAGTAGGCGAGTTTTAAGGCTCATGGGGGACACTTGATATTAACTGCCTTTATAAGGAGACAAGGATCCGCCTTTTTACCCCACACCTTCTTCCTCCTTAGCCCATCTGCTCTCAAGCTCCGACGCCCAAGCTTCAACCCTTTCCATCCCAAACAAACGCTCCAACCATGTCCGGATCTGGAGCACAGAGCAAGTGGATGGCCTCCTCCGTCACGGAGGAGCACATCAAAGAACTCCGGAAGGCAGGGTATTTAGCCAAGGAAATCGCCCATCGGCTCCCTAGCAAAAAGCAGATCATTCCCACACCAGAGCTTAATGGGAGGGTAGTATTCATTACCCACTTCCTTCGTGGGCTAGGGTTTCCTCTCCACCCTTCCGTCTGCGGACTCATGTACTGTTATGGGCTAGATTTCCATGATCTAGCCCCAAATTCATTTCTCAACATCTCGACATTCATCGTCGTGTGTGAGGCGTTCCTCCGCATCCCCCCACTTCGGCCTATGGCTCAAGGTATTCAATGTGAAGCCGAAGGTGGTCGAGGGTCAACACGTGGAGTGCGGCGGCGCCATGGTGAGCAAACTCCCGAACGTCACCTAGACCAACGGGACCTTCATAGAGACCGTGAAGGGGTGGCAACAGGAGTGGTTCTATGTCACGAAACCTCGTGACGCCACATGGGCCGCCACTCCTGAGTTCAAAACTGGTCCACTAATGCGGCTAACATCATGGCTTAAGAAGGGCCTAGATTTGGCGTCATCCGACGAGGTGATGACGCTGCAATAGCGCATCAAGAGCATGGTGGACAAGAACACCAGCCTTGCCAGTGTGATCCAGGTGATACTATTTCGCCGGATTCTCCCCTGCCAACACCGGACTCTCCATATGTGGGAGTTTGATCCGGCAAGTCCCCGGACCTTGCAGCGGTTCTTCGGCACGGAGCATGAAGATATATGGAAGCTGCTTTTTAAGACCCAAAAGACGTGGCCGCCAACGACCGAAGACCTCTCCCACAACTGCGCTCATCGAGCCAGTCCAGTAAGTTTTTCAGATTTCTAATCATATCTTTGATTTGTGGATCCAAAGAGTAAGTTTAAAACTTCCCCTTGTCCCCCAGGGCTGGACGAAGAAGGCAGAGAGGATCAAGTGTCTGTCTCCCCTGCCCGAAGACCTAGCTATTCCTCTTCTGACGAAGATGCTGGTTCCGCTACCGTATCAGGCGCCGGAAAAGAAGGCCAAGAAGAAGAGCAAGGAGGCCCAAAGTGGCCTTCGCTGCAAAGGTACTGCGGACATATCATCCGAAGATACCGGAGCTCTCTCCTCCCACGATGAAGAGGAGGAGGAAGTCTAGGAGAACAATTCTCCCCTTAAGGGGGGAAAGAGGAAAAGGGGAGCTTCTGCGGATCTAGAGGCGGAAGCATCCAAGAAGAGGAAACTCTCCCTTTCAGACGATTCGGAATCGGACGCCTAAGCCGTCCCCGGGAACCCCAGGCCGAAGCCTTCGGCCGAATCGTAAGTATTTAAGGATAATGTATGTATTCGGCTTTATGCCTTGTGATCCTAACACATAGAATCACGTATTGTAGTCCAGCCCGTGATCTCCCCCGGCGATCATCATCTCCTGGGAATTTGCTGGGCTCCAACATGATGGCGAGCGAGTCGCCTCCACCGGCCTCCCCACCCACTGCTACGGACAACACCAAAGTGTTGTCCCGAAGGGCCCCTCCAGGCCACGGAGAGGTGTGGGAAGGCATCAAGGTGGCTTCAGAGGGAAATACCTCTGTAGCCGAGAACATGGGGGAGCTGACCCCCATGGAGACTAGCGACAGGGTCCATGCCAAATTCGGCCCCCAACCAAATATCCTTCGGGAGGCCGCTACGGCTCCGGAATCAGTCGAGCAACCGCCTTTAAAAGAAGGGGGTGCATCGACCCCACCGGCGACCTCTGTCAATCCAGAGGCGCCGGACACTCTGATGGAAGCGCTTCAGAGCACCTCCATCATTGAGGAACATCGTACCCTTATGGGTGCGGTGGTTGAAAAGGTTCGGTCCCCTAGGAGCAGATTGAACAAGGCCTACACTAGCCTTCTGATAACCCACAAGTATAGGGGATCGCAAAAGTTTTCGAGGGTAGAGTATTCAACCCAAATTTATTGATTCGACACAAGGGGAGCCAAAGAATATTCTCAAGTATTAGCAGCTGAGTTGTCAATTCAACCACACCTGGATAACTTAATATCTGCAGCAAAGTGTTTAGTAGCAAAGTAATATGATAGTAGTGGTAACGATAGAAAAAGTAATATTTTTGGGTTTTATAGTGATTGTAACAATAGAAACGGAAAAGTAAATAAGTGAAGAACAATATACGAAAAGCTCGTAGGCATTGGATCTGTGATGGAGAATTATGTGGATGCGATCGATCATGGAACAATTATAACATAGGGTGACACAGTACTAGCTCCAGTTCATCAATGTAATGTAGGCATGTATTCCGAATATAGTCATACATGCTTATGGAAAAGAACTTGCATGACATCTTTTGTCCTACCCTCCCATGGCAGCGGGGTCCTATTGGAAACTAAGGGATATTAAGGCCTACTTTTAATAGAGTACCGGACCAAAGCATTAACACATAGTGAATACATGAACTCCTCAAACTATGGTCATCACCGGTAATGGTCCCGATTATTGTCACTTCGGGGTTAACGGATCATAACACATAATAGGTGACTATAGACTTGCAAGATAGGATCAAGAACTCACATATATTCATGAAAACATAATAGGTTCAGATCTGAAATCATGGCACTCGGGCCCTAGTGACAACCATTAAGCATAGCAAAGTCATAGCAACATCAATCTCAGAACATAGTGGATACTAGGGATCAAACCCTAACAAAACTAACTCGATTACATGATAAATCTCATCCAACCCATCACCGTCCAGCGGGCCTACGATGGAATTCCTCGCGCACGGCGGTGAGCATCATGAAATTGGTGATGAAGGAAGGTTGATGATGATGATGATGGCGACGGATTGCCCTCTCCGGAGCCCTGAACGGACTCCAGTTCAGCCCTCCCAAGAGAGTTTAGGGCTTGGCGGCGCTCCGTATCGTAAAACACGATGAATCCTTCTCTCCGATATTTTTCTCCCCGAACACGAATATATGGAGTTGGAGTTGAGGTCGGCGGAGTGTCAGGGGGCCCACGAGGCAGGGGGCGCGCCCCCACCCTCGTGGACAGGGTGTGGGCCCCCTGGCCTTGATTCTTTTGCCAGTATTTTTTATATATTCCAAAAATAATCTCTGCTGATTTTCAGGTCATTCCGAGAACATTTGTTTCTGCAAAAAATAACAACATGGCAATTCTGCTGAAAACAGTGTCTGTCCGGGTTAGTTCCATTCAAATCATGCAAGTTAGAGTCCAAAACAAGGGCAAAAGTGTTTGGGAAAGTAGATACGACGGAGACGTATCAATTCCCCCAAGCTTAACCTTTGCTTGTCCTCAAGCAATTCAGTTGACAAACTGAAATGATAAAGAAAAACTTTTACAAACTCTGTTTGCTCTTGTTGTTGTAAACATGTAAAGCCAGCATTCAAGTTTTCAGCAAAGATTATGAACTAACCATATTCACAATAACATTTAGGTCTCATGTTTACTCATATCAATTTCATAATCAGCTAGCGTGCAATAATAACAAATCTCGGATGACAACACTTTCTTAGAACAATCATGATATGACATAACAAGATGGTATCTCGCTAGCCCTTTTTGAGACCGCAAAACATAAATGCAGAGCACCTTTAAAGATCAAGGACTGACTAGACATTGTAATTCATGGTAAAAGAGATCCAGTCATAGTCATACTCAATGTAAACTAACAGTAATGGATGCAAATGACAGAGGTGCTCTCCAACTGGTGCTCTCTAATAAGAGGATGATGACTCAACATAAAAGTAAATAGATAAGCCCTTCGCAAAGGGAAGAAGGGATTTGTAGAGGTGCCAGAGCTCAGTTTTGAAATAGATAAGAATAATGTTTTGAGCGGTATACTTTCATTGTCAACATAACAGCCGAGAGATCTCGATATCTTCCGTGCTACACACATTATAGGCGGTTCCCATGCAGAATGGTAAAGTTTATACTCCCCCACCACCAACAAGCATCAATCCATGGCTCGCCCGAAACAACGGGTGCCTCCAACTAACAACAATCCTGGGGGAATTTTGTTTGCAATTATTTTGATTTGATTTGAGCATGGGACTGGGCATCCCGGTGACCAGCCATTTTCTCGTGAATGAGGAGCGGAGTCCACTCCTCTTGAGAATAACCCGCCTAGCATGGAGGATACAGACAGCCCTAGTTGATACATGAGCTATTTGAGCATACAAAACAAAATGTTTATTTGACGGTTTAGAGTTTGGCACATACAAATTTACTTGGAACGGCAGGTAGATATCGTGTCTAGGTAGGTATGGTGGACTCATATGGAATAACTTTGGGGTTTATGGAATTGGATGCACAAGCAGTATTCCCGCTTAGTACAAGTGAAGGCTAGAAAAAGACTGGGAAGCGACTAGCTAGAGAGCGATAGCAGTCATGAACATGCATTAAAATTAATCGACACCGAATGCAAGCATGAGTAGGATATAATGCACCATGAACATAAATATCATAGAGGCTATGTTGATTTTGTTTCAACTACATGCGTGAACATGTGCCAAGTCAAGACACTCGAATCATTCAAAAGAGGATACACCCTATCATACCACATCACAACCATTTTACTAGCATGTTGGCACGCAAGGTAAACCATTATAAACTCCTAGCTAATTAAGCATGGCATAAGAAACTATAATCTCTAATTGTCATTGCAAATATGTTTCTTTCATAATAGGCTGAATCAGGAACGATGGACTAATCATATTTACAAAAACAAGAGAGGTCGAGTTCATACCAGCTTTTCTTATCTCAATAAGTTCATCTGGTAATCATCATTATTGCCTTTCACTTGCACGACCGAACGGTGTGGAAAATAATAATAGTGCACGTGCATTGGACTAAGCTGGAATATGCAAGCATTCAATTCGAGAGAGAAGACAAGGTAATATGGGCTCTTTGTTAGATCAACAATAATCCATATAAGAGCCACTCAACATTTTCATCATGGTCTTCTCCTCTCGACCCCCAAAGGAAAGAAAATAAACAAAACTATTTACACGGGAAAGCTCCCAACAAGCAAAAGAAGAACGAGAAATCTTTTTGTGTTTTCTTTTAATTACTACTACTACAGGCATGGAAAGTAAACTAACTAAAATCTACAACTAATTTTTTTGGTTTTTCTTAAGGTTTTTCAAACACACAAGAAGAAAGCGAGAAAATGATAATAAACTAGCATGGATGATACAATGAAAAGTATGAGCACCGACAACTGGCATGAGTGTGTGAACATGAATGTAATGTCGGTGAAAGATACGTACTCCCCCAAGCTTAGGCTTTTGCTAAGTTGGTCTATGCCCATTGATCAAAGTGGCCCTCTCCGATGTAAGGAGGAGTGTCCTCTGGATGCCACAGGTTGGCAATCTCCTCAGGATTCCACTGATAAACTGACTGTCGATAAGGGTCCTGGGGTGGTTCTGGCTCAGGCTCTGGAGCTGGTGTCACACTCCAGTATGCATAAATGTCCTCCGGTAAAACAAGGTACTTGCCTGAAAATATGTTAAACAAAGAGGGAGCAGGCAAGGTGATAGTCTCAAAGTTATTCTTACCAAAAATAAGTCTATAGTTAAGCATCTTCTTATTATTCTTAACAATAAAATCATCTGCTACCATGCTCTTATAATCTAGAAAAATATTAGGAAACAACTTTTCCTCTTTCTCATAGTGCCTGATAGGTATGTTATAGTGTGCAGCTAGGCGCGAGGCAAAAATGCATCCAAGGACGGGGCCCTTAGTACGGTTCAGATTTAACCGTTTAGCAACAATAGCGCCTAAACTGAAAGTAGTATCTTGAAACAAGGCATGGCGCAAAATAACAATATCAGGAGCACTAAGGCTCCCACAATTTCCGCGACCAATTAAGCATCTACTAGCAAATATTGCAAAGTAACGTAGAACAAGAAAATGTATGCTAGTGATTCTCGCATCGGAAACTTTCCTCGTTTCCCCCACAACAATCGTATCAATAAATCCCTCCACATCATGACGATTTGGTTCCTCTATGCTGCCCTCAAAAGGTATCAAACAAACCCGACAAAAATCACGAAGTGACATTTCCTTATGCTCATCATATAAATAAAATTCCACCTAAGGTGGCGAGCTTCTAGCATGGAAATGAAAGTTTTGCACAAAGATATTGGTGAGTAAGAGATATTGTTCGCGCTGGTCGTGGAGTAAGGTGGTGAGGCCTGCATTCTCAGCCAAATAATAAAAAAAATTCATAAATCTCGGCCTCTTTCAAGAACTCATCACAAGGCCATTCACATGGCCGAACCTCCGCAGTACGAGGGAGATTATACTTGGGCTTCTCGTTCTCTTCACATTGCTTATCCTTCGAGCTTCGGCTCGATGATCCCCTCAAAAATCTCTTCATCTTTTTTCTGAAAATTTCTGAAATTTTTAGTAACTTAAAATAAAACTGAACCAAACTCAATAAAATTGATAGCAACTACTCGTACAAGTGCCTAGAGGATATATCATGCATTAAAACTACTTTTGACCACATAAATTTGACATGTAAGCTCAAGAACAGGGTCACCTAAGAAGCAAGAATTTGCAATGAATAAAGCACTAGAACAAAAACTAATTGGACCATTGGAGGAGTCACATACCAAAGAACAATCCCCCAAAGCAGTTTTGTGAATGGAGCTTTGAGCAAGGAGATCGAAAATGGCAGCAAGATGAGCAAGAACTCGGGTTTGAGCTAGTTGGTGAGTTTTTGGGAGGAAGGAGTGTGTGGTGGCTAGAATAAGTGGAGGGGACCCACGTGGGGTCCACGAGGCAGGGGGCATGCCTAGGGGGTGGGCGCGCCCTCCACCCTCGTGGGCACGTGGCTGCTCCCCTGTTGTGTTTTTAGTGCCAGATATTCTAAAATATTCTAGAAAAAATCATATTTAAATTTTAGAGCATTTGGAGAACATTTATTTTTGGGGTATTTTTTATTGCATTGATAATTCAGAAAACAGACAAAAAATATTATTTTTGCTTTATTTAATATAAATAACAGAAAGTAAAAAGAGGGTACAGAGAGTTTTGTTTTCTAACTTCATTTATCTCATGCTCGTCAAAAGGAATCCACTAACAAGGTTGATCAGGTCTTGTTAACAAATTCATTTCGAATAACATGAAACCGGAGAAATTTCGAATAACACTAGGTTACATCTACGGGGATATGCACATCCCCGATAATAAGAATATCATATTTCTTCTTGATAGTAGGAAGAGGAAATTCAAAACCTCCAATAGTGATTGTTGAAATTTTTCCAATAGAATTGATACTGTGGACTTGAGGTTGTTTCCTTGGAAAGTATGTCGTATGCTCATTACCATTAACATGAAAAGTGACATTGCCTTTGGTGCAATCAATAACAGCCCCGGCAGTATTCAAGAAGGGTCTTCCAAGAATAATAGACATACTATCGTCCTCGGGAATATCAAGAATAACAAAGTCCGTTAAAATGGTAACGTTTGCAACCACAACAGGCACATCCTCACAAATACCGACAGGTACAGCAGTTGATTTATCAGCCATTTGCAAAGATATTTCAGTAAGTGTCAACTAATTCAATCAAGTCTACGATATAAAGAGAGAGGCATAACACTAACACCGGCTCCAAGATCACATAAAGCAGATTTAACATAGTTTCTTTTAATGGAGCATGGTATAGTTGGTACTCCTGGGTATTCAAGTTTCTTTGGTATTCCACCCTTAAAAGTATAATTAGCAAGCATGGTGGAAATTTCAGCTTTCGGTATCTTTCTTTTATTAGTAACGATTTCCTTCATATATTTGGCATAAGGGTTCATTTTAAGCATATCAGTCAAACACATACATAAAAAGATAGGTCTAATCATTTCAGCAAAGCGCTCAAAATCCTCATCATCCTTTTCTTGGATGGTTTAGGAGGAAAAGGCATGGGTTCTGGACCCATGGTTCTCTTTATCTACCGTGCTTCCTAGCCATGAAGTCTCTCTTATCATAACATTGATTCTTTGATTGTGGGTTATCAAGATCAACAGCAGGTTCAATCTCTACATCATTATCATTGCTAGGTTGAGCATCAACATGAACATCATCATTAACATTATCACTAGGTTCGTGTTCATTACTAGATTGTGTTTCAGCATTAAAAATAGAAATATCATTGGGATTCTCAGGTGTATCAATAACAGGTTCACTAGAAGCATGCAAAGTCCTATCATTTTCCTTTTTCTTCCTATTAGAAGGACAAGGTACATCTACATTAGCTCTCTGAGAATCTTGCTCAATTCTCTTAGGATGGCCCTCAGGATACAAAGGTTCCTAAGTCATTTTGCCACCTCTAATCATAGCTCTAATAGCATTATCATTCTTCTTATTATTTAATTCATTGAGAAAATCATTCTGAGCTTTAAGTACTTATTCTACTTGAGTGGTAACAATAGAAGCATGTTTACTAATAAGTTTAATTTCACCTTTAACATTAGCCATATAATCACCCAAGTGTTCAAGCATATCAGCATTGTGTTTCAATTGTCTACCAACATAAGCATTGAAGTTTTCTTGTTTAACCATAAAGTCATCAAACTCATCCAAGCATGGGCTAGCAAACTTAGTAAATGGGATTTCACATTTATCGAATCTATAGAGAGAATTTACCTTTACTACCTGTGTCGGGTTATCAAGACCATGTATTTCTTCAACAGGCGGCAAATTAAGACCATGCATTTCTTCAATAGGTGGTAAATTCTTAACATCTTCAGTTTTAATACCTTTTTCTTTCATAGATTTCTTTGCCTCTTGCATATCTTCAGGACTGAGAAATAGAATACCCCTTTTCTTCGGAGTTGGCTTGGGAGTTGGTTCAGGAAGTGTCCAATTATTTTCATTAGTTGACATATTATTCAATACCAATTCAGCTTGATCAACAGTTCTTTCCCTGAAAACACAACCAGCACAACTATCCAGGTGGTCTCTGGAAGTATCAGTTAGTCCATTATAAAAGATATCAAGTTTTTGATTTTTCTTGAGAGGATGATCAGGCAAAGCATTAAGTAATCGAAGAAGCCTCCCCAAGCTTGTGGGAGACTCTCTTCTTCAATTTGCACAAAATTATATATTTCCCTTAAAGCAGCTTGTTTCTTATGAGAGGGGAAATATTTACCAGAGAAGTAATAAATCATATCCTGGGGACTACGCACACAACTAGGATCAAGAGAATTAAACCATGTTTTAGCATCACCCTTTAATGAGAACGGAAACAACTTAAGGATAAAGTAATAGCGAGTTTTCTCATCATGTGTAAAGAGGGTGGCTATATCATTTATTTTAGTAAGATGTGCCACAACAGTTTCAGATTCATAGCCATAAAAAGGATCAGATTCAACCAAAGTGATTAACTCAGGACCGACAGAGAAATCATAATCCTTATCAGTAATAAAGATAGGTGAAGTAGCAAAAGCAGGGTCATATTTCATTCTAGCATTCAAAGGTTTTTCTTTGAGCTTAGCTAATAATTTCGTAAGATCAGATCTATCATTGCAAGCAAGAAAGTCTCTAGCAGTTTCTTCATCCATAACATAACCCTCAAGCACAAAAGGCAATTCATATCTAGGGGGAGAATCTTCATCGTCACTTTCATCAATATTATCAGTTTCAATAATTTCATTCTCTCTAGCCCTAGCAGTTGTTCATCAAGAAATTCACCTAGTGTCACAGTATTATCAAGCATAGAAGTAGTTTCATCATAAGTATCATGCAAAGCAGAAGTGGCATCATCAATAACATGCGACCTATCAGAATCAATAGCATGTGTAGGTGTCGCAAGTTTACTCAAAACAGAAGGTGAATCAAGTGCAGAGCTAGATGGCAGTTCCTTACTTCCTTACCTCCCTTTGTAGTTGAGGGAAAAATCTTGGTTCTTTGATCTTTCAAGTTCTTCATAGTGATAAGCAGATATAAATCCCAAGTGACTCAAAGAATAGAGCTATGCTCCCCGGCAACGGCGCCAAAAAATAGTCTTGATAACCCACAAGTATAGGGGATCGCAACAGTTTTTGAGGGTAGAGTATTAAACCCAAATTTATTGATTCGACACAAGGGGAGCCAAAGAATATTCTCAAGTATTAGCAGCTGAGTTGTCAATTCAACCACACCTGGATAACTTAATATCTGCAGCAAAGTGTTTAGTATCAAAGTAATATGATAGTAGTGGTAACGATAGCAAAAATAATATTTTTTGGTTTTATAGTGATTGTAACAGTAGCAACGGAAAAGTAAATAAGCGAAGAACAATCTATGAAAAGCTCATAGGCATTGGATCGGTGATGGAGAATTATGTCGGATGTGATCGATCATGCAACAATTATAACATAGGGTGACACAGAACTAGGTCCAGTTCATCAATGTTATGTAGGCATGTATTCCGAATAATCATACGTGCTTATGGAAAAGAACTTGCATGACATCTTCTGTCCTACCCTCCCGTGGCAGCGGGGTCCTATTGGAAACTAAGGGATATTAAGGCCTCCTTTTAATAGAGTATCGGACCAAAGCATTAGCACATAGTGAATACATGAACTCCTCAAACTACGGTCATCACCGGTAATGGTCCCGATTATTGTCACTTCGGAGTTAACAGATCATAACACATAATAGGTGACTATAGACTTTAAAGATAGGATCAAGAACTCACATATATGTATTCATGAAAACATATAGGTTCAGATCTGAAATCATGGCACTCGGGCCCTAGTGACAAGCATTAATCATAGCAAAGTCATAGCAACGTCAATCCCAGAACATAGTGGATACTAGGGATCAAACCCTAACAAAACTAACTCGATTACATGATAAATCTCATCCAACCCATCACCGTCCAGCAAGCCTACGATGGAATTACTCACGCACGGCGGTGAGCATCATGAAATTTGTGATGGAGGAAGGTTGATGATGACGATGGCGACGAATTCCCCTCTCCGGAGCCCCGAACTGACTCCAGATCAGCCCTCCCAAGAGAGTTTAGGGCTTGGCGACGGCTCCGTATCATAAAAAATGATGAATCCTTCTCTATGATTTTTTTCTCCCCGAATACGAATATATGGAGTTGGAGTTGAGGTTGGTGGAGCGTCATGGGGCCCACGAGGCAGGGTGTGACGCCCCGAGACTGTTGCGCCAGGTGTCTTCAAGTCTTTCGCTGTCTTTGCCATGTCATTTGCTTGCATGTTGCATTTTGCCATGTCATCATGTGCATTGCACCATCATGTTTTTCAAAACTTGCATCCGTCCGGTTTTCCCCAGTTCTTTCCGTTGTCCGTTTTGAGACAAGACACACTTGCACGCGCCCGCGGCATGTCCGAAATATTATTTTATAAGTGGCCGGGAAATGTTCTCGGAATGGGATGAAAGTTAGCATGCGGTGTTCTTATGTTGTTAGTAGGTCGCCTGCAAAGTTTCATTGCATTCGGAGTCCGTTTGACGCCCCCAACGGATAACTATAGCGGCAGTATAGCCGGTCTAACGTCGGACGTTTTCGGTCTCCGAAAACTGTTGCCGGGCCCTCTCTCTCTCTTCTCTCCTCTCAGCCTCGCCACAGCCCACCAACTCCATCCACCTACCCCACTTCGCGTCCGGAGCCGTCCAATGCGATCGCACGGTCCAAAAACCCCTCTTTGCTCAGTGCACAAACACCCTCGCATGCGTGTCCGAAACTCACCCGAACCCGACCCCAGCAGTCGTCGCCGTTGGATTCGGTTCATCCTCAAGCATCTACAAAACATCTATGTTTTCTTGTTTGGACTCCCTATCTATTTTTTCCCAGGCCCTATCTCTCTCTCTTCTCTCCTCTCAGCCCCGCCACAGCCCACCTAGTCCATCCACCTACCCCTCTTCGCGTCCGGAGCCGTCCGATGCGATCGCACGGTCCGAAAACCCCTCTTTGCTTAGTGCACAAACCCCCTCGCGTGCGTGTCCGAAACTCACCTGAACCCGACCCCGGCAGTCGTCACCGTTGGATTCGGTTCATCCCCAAACATCTACAAAACATCTCTGTTTTCTTGTTTGGACTCCCTATCTTTTTTCCTGGCCGTCTGATTACGATCGGAGGGATGGATTAGCCCCTAACCAAAAATCCATTTGCTATATATAGTTCCCCTTTATCCAACCCTAGACCAATCCCTAAAACCTAGGCCTCCTGTCCCATCCACACATCGCCGCCGCCGCTACTCCACCAAATCCCCTCGGGATCTCCCCTGCCAGTTCCACCCAACCAGCCTCCACCTTCCCCTCGACCCATTCCACGCCCGAGCCCGTCTCCTCTTCCCTGTCCTCGAGCCGGCCGCAGCAGCAGCCCAGGCCAACCTCTCGACCTCTCCTCCTGCTTTTTCCTCTCTCTCTCTCTCTCGCTCTCTCTTCTTACGGTGCCCCCTCTCCCTCCTTCGCAGGAATGAGCAGGAGCTCGCCCAAGCTCTGTGGCGCCGCCGCCATCGTCCTGCTTCGTCCCGTGACCACCGGAGCAGCAGCTCAGCCGGTCATCCCCGTCGTTGCCGAACCTCGCCGGAGCCCCAAGACTCCGTGTCATCAAGTCCCTCTGCTGCGTCGTCCTCCTGCAACCTCCTCTTCTTCGAGTTCGTCCTCGTGATCCCCACCGCCCTGTGCCACCAGCAGCCAGCGTCTACGGCTTCCTCTGCTTCACGGCAAGGCCGCAACCTCATCCCGCGACCTCCAGCAGGCCCGTGCCTCTACCCCATGGCCTCCTCAAGCCGGAGCTCGCCAGCCACATCGACCCGCCGTGAGCAGCAGCAGCCGCTGCACCCTCTCGCCGGCGAGCCCAGCAGAAGAGCCGCCGCCTTCCTCCACGCCTCCTCGCCGACCTCCTCCACCTTCCTCCCGCACCCGCACCTGCAAGACGCCAAGTCCAATGCCGCGGCGCCGCCCTCACCTTGTCCCCTGCCATTGACGACGTCTTGTTGCGCCATGCGTCGCCTGAAGCCGCCGTTCATGCCCGTTCCCCGCCAGATCTGCCGTCCTGGAGACGCACGCCCCTGCCGGACCTCCCCTGCTTCGCCTTGGTCCCCGCCGTTTCCCCACGTCGACCTCCATGCCCTGCCACCGGCCTCTACTCAGTATGCATCGAGCAGAGGAGCCTGAACTACTCGCACGCCTGTGCCCGCGCAAGGATCGCATCACCGTTGGCCGCGGTTCTGCATGTAGGGCCCGGTCGCGCCATCACCTCGCCTCTGCAGCCTGCCTCCCGAGCTCCTCCTGCACCGATCCCCGACGCCAGCGCCCTTGCCTGTGCAGCTGCGCCACTGCCTGCCTTCGACCAACACTGGAACGAGACGACGAACGCTGTGTCGTGCGTTGACCTCTCCAGCGAGGCCCAGCAGCGTCCTCCGTCCTCGAGCCGGCCCATGAGGCCTGGTGAGCAGCCCCTACCCCTGTGCATTGTTGGGCCGGTCTCTCATTCAGCCCGTGTATGTTTTTTTAGCATTTGCGATTTTAGCTAATTATCTTGAATTGCCAGTTTTGCAGAAAAGCCCTCATACTTCATTCATTTATTAACTCACAAACCGTGCATCATATGTAAAAACTCCAAATATGAAAAATGCTTAGAATTTTGTCTAGTTTCATAATATGCAACTTTCAACCATGTTTAAAATGTTTAAAATGTTGTTTGTTTAAATTTTCACATGTGCCGTGTTAAAATGCTTTATTTCATAACTAATTAACCATAGCTCCGAATTTAATAAACTTTATATGTAAATGGGGTAGAAAAATGCCTAGTTTAACATGGTGCATTCATTTTGCATGTTTAAAAACTCTATAATATGGTTTAGGACAGAACAGTACCAAATCCATAAATTGCATATGAGGTTTTTCCGGAATTGTTGTTTGTTGTTTCCAGCCTCATTTAAACTTGCCTAGATAGGTAGTTTTAATATGCTTCACCTCTTTCCATGTTAATCAACATTTAATATTGATGGGTACCTAAACGAGAGTGAACTAAATAAGTGACGTGGTGATTCGACAATATGAAACGGAGTTGCATATTGAGCTCCACTTAATTTGTAGGATTGCTTGTGCACTTTGCCATGCCATGTATCATTAAACCGGACATGCATCATACTGGTTGTGCATCATGCCAGGTTTATGTGATGGTTGTTTACTATGTTGCTTGCTTCTTTCCGGGTTGCTTCTCTCGTTAGCTTCGGTTTTGTTCCGGAGATGTGAGGATCCGTTCGACTACCCCCGTTTGTATTCTTCATGGACTCGTTCTTCTTCCTTGCGGGATCTAAGGCAAGATGACCATACCCTCGAAATCACTTCTATCTTTGCTTGCTAGTTGTTCACTCTATTGCTATGCCGCGCTACCCACCACTTGCTATATCATGCCTCCCATATTGCCATGTCAAGCTTCTACCCCACCTTTCCTAGCAAACCGTTGTTTCGCTAAGTTACCGCTTTTGCTCAGCCCCTCTTATAGCGTTGTTAGTTGTAGGTGAAGCTGAAGTTTGTTCCATGTTGGAACATGGATATGTTGGGATATCACAATATATCTTATTTACTTTAATGCATCTATATACTTGGTAAAGGGTAGAAGGCTCGGCCTTATGCCTGGTGTTTTGTTCCACTCTTGCCGCCCTAGTTTCCGTCATACCGGTGTTATGTTCCTTGATTTTGCGTCCCTTACGCGGTTGGGTGTTATGGGGAACCCTTGACAGTTTGCTTTGAATAAAACTCCTCCAGTAAGGCCCAACCTTGGTTTTATCATTTACCTCACCACCACCTACCCTTCCCTCGGGTCGGCCAACCCGAGGGTCATCTTTATTTTAACCCCCGGGGGCCAGTGCTTCTCTAAGTGTTGGTCCGAACTAGAGTCCTTTGCAGCGCCACCTCGGGGAAACTTGAGGGCTAGTTTTAGTTGTACGGAGTGCTCATCTAGTGTTGCCCTGAGAACAAGATATGTGTAGCTCCTATCGAAATGTCGGAGCATCGGGAGGTCTTGCTTGTCTTGTTTTACCATTGTCGAAATGTCTTGTAACTGGGATTCCGAAACTGATTGGGTCTTCCCGAGAGAAGGAATATCCTTCGTTGACTATGAGAGCTTGTGATGGGCTAAGTTGGGACACCCCTGCAGGGTTTGAACTTTCGAAAGCCGTGCCCACGGTTATGTGGCAGATGGGAATTTTTTAATGTCCGGTTGTAGAAAACTTGACACTTAACTTAATTAAAATGCATCAACCGCGTGTGTAGCCATGATGGTCTCTTCTCAGCGGAGTCCGGGAAGTGAACACGGTTCTTGTGTTATGATTGTGCGTAAGTAGTTTCAGGATCATTTCTTGATCACTTCTAGTTCACGAGGTTGTGTTGCTTCTCTTCTCGCTCTCATTTGCGTATGTTAGCCACCATATATGCTTAGTGCTTGCTGCAGCTCCACCTCACTACCCTTTCCTACCCATAAGCTTAAATAGTCTTGATCTCACGGGTGTGAGATTGCTGAGTCCTCGTGACTCATAGATACTTCCAAACAGTTGCAGGTGCCGATGATACCAGTGCAGGTGACGCAACTGAGCTCAAGTGGGAGCTTGATGAAGATCTCGATCGTTGTTTTGTGTCTTTTCCGGTTGATCAGTAGTGGAGCCCGGTTGGGACAATCGGGGATCTAGCATTTGGGGTTGTCTTCTTTTATTTTGGTTCCGTAGTCGGACCTTGATTGTATTCTGGATGATGTATATTTAACTTGTATTTGTGTGAAGTGGCGATTGTAAGCCAACTCTTTATCCCTTTCTTATTCAGTACATGGGATGTGTAAAGATTACCCCTCTTGCGACAAGCCTACCATGCGGCTATGCCTCTAAGTCGTGCCCCGACACGTGGGAGATATAGCCTCATCGTGGGTGTTACAAGTTGGTAATCAGAGCCATCCCCGACTTAGGAGCCCCCTGCTTGATCGAATCGCTGACGCTGTTGAGTCTAGAACAAAATGTTTTTGAGTCTTAGGATTATATATATATCAGAGAGTAGGATTCTTTTTACTCCTCAATCCCTTCGTTGCTCTGGTGAGGCCTCCTGACATAGAAGTTTTTACTTTTCTCTCCTCAAATTTCACGAATTTTTTTTAGGATCACGCGGGTATCTTGGAATCATTCCGATGGTTTTGTGACGAGAACATTATTCTTGGTGCCTCCAGACATTTAGGGGTTGTGGCAGTGTCCCGCGGAGTTGAGCTCCGAGGTGTTGTCGTCACAATTTTATCGTTGCCATTCTGGAATACCTGAGTTTCGCCGACATCAAAAATCTCTTTTATGCAGTTGTTGGTGAGATAACCTCGACGCCACCCAGTACTGGGGCGGGAGTTCGGGAGTATTGCCATAACTCGTATAATGGATGCTTTTCGAAGGTTGAGGTAAACGATTTCCGAAGGTTTCTTGGTTATGTGTTAAAGGATGGATACAGCTGGATGTAGGTATTGTTAGTTTGGTTGAGATATTATGCTTCCCATGTATCCCCAACACCTGATTGCATAACCAGAAAGTTTCGGGAGTTTATAAGTGGGAATTCAAGTATATCGTAGGATATCTTTCCAACAGACACATGATACGATATGGGATCTATCATATGTTTGTTCCGGGTTATTCTGCAAGCCAATCCTTTGTTTTGTTTTCAGTTGTGGTATTCGAGTTGCTTCAATGTCAAGTGTTGATTCCATACCTTTCCTAAGCGATGCTCTCTTATTTCTATGAGAGTATTAATCCTTCGTGATCATCAAGGTTGTCATCTCAATTCTATCTTCCAACCGGTGTGCTTCTCTTCAAGTGGATCCGATCATTTCAACATTCGCAAGATCACCTCTCCGTTTTTCCCAATGTTGTTCATTTCATCTGTCCCCAAGTTGCCTTTGTTTTTCCCCCCCCCCCCCCCCCTTTTTTTTCGAGGACTCAGTTTTCTTAATCAAGTGTCCATTTTATTCATGCGAAGTCTCTCCATTCTTTTCTGTCAATGTTCTTATCCAGTGATTCTCGCGAAGATACTAACGGAGCTTCAAGTTAATCATTCTTTGTTCTTTTCCTTCTCCAGTTGATTCAATTCAATCTTTGTCGATCATATCCTTTTCCTCGTTTCAAATGTTTTCTCATGCCGGTGCACCTCTCTCTATTCATTTGTTCCGGAGTGCGAAGATATCTCAGAAGATGTTATCTCATTCAATCCGTTCAAGCTATTTCGAGGTTGTTATCTCATTCAAACCATTTAAATCAATCGGTGCATTATATCTTCCTAAGGAATCGTTCAACGGTGGATCTTTTGAGTGGGCCCTAACCCACGGGTCTTTTTCTAGGATCTTACTTGACTCTTCTAATTTTTCTAGGGTTATTCTCAAATTCATTTCAAAGCTTGACGTAGGAATGATTTGTCATCCGTCAAATGTCTTTCCCCAAGATCTTTCAAATTATTTTCATCGTCGGTTCAACCTTTCTAATTTTCATCCCGGAGTATCTCAACAATTCATGGTGGTGTTTCTCATCATCATTCTCAGGTTTGTGAACATCGAAGAAGAGTTTCTCTTAAATCTTACTCCATTCTCTTCAAGATTTATGGTTCTAGCTTGATGCCATCCTCTCATAATTGTTTTCGATTGTGAGAATTCTTTTCACCCATCCAGAGCAATTCAGGAGGCTTTTCAGTTTGATTCTCCGGAGGCCATTATTTCAGAAGATTTATTCGTTTTTTCCAATCTTACCGGTGAATCATTCAAATATCCTCTAATCAGTTCATGATCTCTCCGTTCTCATGTATCTAAATCCCCTCAAGTATCTTATTTCGTTTTTCCAATTCTTCTCGGTGAATTGTGCCTCTTCTACTTTCATTTTCAATTCTTATGGTGTTTTATTCAAGATTCTTCTTCCTTCGTTTTCATATCAATTCATTCGTTGTTTCCAAATCCCACCGACGGTTCATTGAAGACCTTCTCAAGTTTACGCCATATCTATCTTAATCTTTTCTACGAGAATAAGTAGTATGCCAAATCCGTTGCTTGTAATCAATTTAAATTGGTGAAGGATATGCATAATGTAATTCTTATTCTTTATTCATCCAAGCGATTAATTCCTTATTCCGGAGGTTCATCAAAATTCTCGATTTCATTTCTTCATCTTTCTTTTCCGGAGCTCCAGGTTTTCCGCATTATCTCATCGCGAAGCTCCATCTAAATCATCGCAAGGCTTCACCTTGTGTTTTCAACTTCTCTTTCTTCCATTATTCTTTTATTATCGGAGTTCTTCATGGAGGCTCTACATGATGGCTCATCAAAGATTTAATTCCTTCTCAAAGTGTTCATCGAGATTCTTTTCAAAGGAGCTCAAGTGTTCTTCATCTTCCATTCCAAAGTGCAATTCTTTCTCTCTTATCTTGTGAGGTGGTGTTATGTCATTGTTGATAATTTCCCTTCGTGTTTCACGATTCACAAGTTTCAAGAGTGACATGTCTAAATCCATCATTTTCTCTTTGCTCAAGACATCTTTTCAAACCATCAATCTCTTCATTGGAGTTATATTGGGTTTATATTTCACCTAAAGCTTTCCCTAAGGATTGTTGCTATTTATGGTGCTTATAAATGACTCAAGTTCTTCATTTATCCTCCCGGCGAAATAAGTTTCTTGTCTCCTTGTTCATATCAATCCAATCTACTGTTTCCGTTAGTGGCAGAATTTTGCCTCAGTTTTGAGATGCTTTTCATAAGCCTATTATAAGCTTATTCGTTTCGTTGTTGGTTTTTCCAACAATTCCATTATAACCTTCTTGGAAGGGTGTTCTCCAAGTTCATTTGTGGCAGAAGTTGTCATTTCTTCTCCGTCCCTTTATCCCAACAATCTAGCTTCTATTTTTTTGTTCCGGAAGCATTGTGAAGTTGCTCTCTTCACTCTTCATCTCGAATTGTGAGGATCATGTTCTTTCCTTTTGCTTATCCATTTAACCGGAGTGTCGTGTTTTCATTCGAGCTCTCTCATCTTATCAAGTTTTGTCTCCCTTCTCAACCGGAGTGCTGTCTGGAATCTTTCTTACCCCTTGGGCCATTCTTTCAATAGTTCCGAAGGTAGTGTATTGTTGATTTCGTCAAGTATCCTCTCATCTTGTCAAGTTCTTGTTCAATTCCTTCCATTTACAGTCGGAGTGCTGCCCAAATTACATCATTCTTATTCTTTCTCTATCTTGTTTTAACCGGAGTGTTGTGGCTATGATTCCTCTTCTAACCAGAGTCTCATCCAAGTTCTTTCATTTTGCCAAGCTCATATTCTTTACCTTCCATTTCCAACCGGAGTGTTGTCGTAATTGATCCTTATTGTTCCTTGTACATCTCATTTCATCTTGAGTGCTTGCATGTACTTCTTGTCCATTGCAACACTTTTCTTATGTCTTTCAACCTACAAGGTTCTAGTAATGTTCTTTGTTCCTCTTTTCTAACGGAGTCTTTTCAAATTTGTTCATCTTCGTTACATTCTTTCTTTCAATTTGTTCAACCTCGCAAGGTTCTTTGGCTTCACTCTTTTGTCAAAGAAGGAACTTAGTATACCTCTTTCTCTTCCTCTTCCGTTTTCCCTCCGGTGCCATCCTAGATCTCGGGACGAGATCCTCTTGTAGTGGTGGAGTGTTGTGATGCCCCGAGACCATTGCGCCAGGTATCTTCGAGTTTTTTGCTGTCTTTGCCATGTCATTTGCTTGTGTGTTGCATTTTGCCATGTAATCATGTGCATTGCATCATCATGTTTTTCAAAACTTGCATCCTTCCGGTTTTCCCCAGTTCTTTCCATTGTTCGTTCTGAGCCAAGACACACTTGCACGCGCCCGCCGCATGTCCGAAATATTATTTTATAAGTGGCCAGGAAATGTTCTCGGAATGGGATGAAAGTTGGCATGTAGTGTTTTTATGTTGTTAGTAGGCCGCCTGCCAAGTTTCAACACATTCGGAGTCCGTTCGACGCCCCAACGGATAACTATGGCGGCAGTATAGCCGGTCTAATGTCGGACGTTTTTGGTCTCCGAAAACTGTTGCCAGGCCCTATCTCTCTCTCTCTCTTCTCTCCTCTCAGCCCCGCCACAGCCCACCTAGTCCATCCACCTACCCCTCTTCGCGTCCGGAGCCGTCCAATGCGATCGCACGGTCCGAAAACCCCTCTTTGCTCAGTGCACAAACCCCCTCGCGTGCGTGTCCGAAACTCACCTGAACCCGACCCCGGCAGTCGTCACCGTTGGATTCGGTTCATCCCCAAACATCTACAAAACATCTCTGTTTTCTTGTTTGGACTCCCTATCTTTTTTTCCTGGCCGTCTGATTACGATTGGAGGGATGGATTAGCCCCTAACCAAAAATCCATTTGCTATATATAGTTCCCCTTTATCCAACCCTAGACCAATCCCTAAAACCTAGGCCTCCTGTCCCATCCACATATCGCCGCCGCCACTCCGCCAAATCCCCTCGGGATCTCCCCTGCCAGTTCCACCCAACCAGCCTCCACCTTCCCCTCGACCCATTCCACGCCCGAGCCCGTCTCCTCTGCCCTCTCCTCGAGCCGGCCGCAGTAGCAGCAGCCTAGGCTAACCTCTCGACCTCTCCTCCTGCTTTTTCCTCTCTCTCTCTCTCTTCTTACGGTGCCCCCTCTCCCTCCTTCACAGGACCGAGCAGGAGCTCGCCCAAGCTCCATGGCGCCGCTGCCGTCGTCCTGCTTCGTTCGGTGACCACCGGAGCAGCGGCTCAGCCAGTCATCCCCGTCGTTGCCGAACCTCGCTGGAGCCCCAAGACTCCGCGTCATCAAGTCCCTCTGCTGCGTCGTCCTCCTGCGACCTCCTCTACTTCGAGTTTGTCCTCGTGATCTCCGCCGCCTTGTGCCACCAGCAGCCAGCGTCTGCGGCTTCCTCTGCTTCACGGCAAGGCCGCAGCCTCCTCCCGCGACCTCCAGCAGGCCCGTGGACGTGCCCCCTGGCCTCCTCAGGTCGGAGCTTTCCAGCCGCATCGGCCCGCCGTGAGCAGCAGCAGTCGCTGCACCCTCTCGCCGGCGAGCCCAGCAGAAGAGTCGCCTCCTTCCTCCACGCCTCCTCGCCGGCCTCCTCCACCTTCCTCCTGCGCCCGCACCTGCTAGCCACCAAGTCCAACGCCGTGGCGCCGCCCTCACCTCGTCCCCTGCCATTGACGCCATCTTGTTGAGCCCTGCGTCACGTGAAGCCGCCGTTCAAGCCCGTTCCCGGCCAGATCCGCCGTCCTGGAGACGCACGCCCCTGCTGGACCTCCCCTGCTTCGCCTTGGTCCCCGTTGTTTCCCCACGTCGACCTCCATGCCCCGCCGCCGGCCTCTACTCGCTCTGCATCGAGCAGAGGAGCCTGAACTGCTCACACGCATGTGCCCGCGCGAGGACCGCATCACCGTTGACCGCGGTTCTGCGTGTAGGGCCCGGCCACGCCATCGCCTCGCCTCTACAGCCTGCCTCCTGAGCTCCTCCTGCACCGATCCCCGACACCAGTGCCCTTGCCTGTGCAGCCGCACCGCTGCCTATCGTCGACCAACACAGGAACGTGACAATGAACGCCGCGTCGTGCGTTGACCTCTCCAGCGAGGTCCAGCAGCGTCCTCCGTCCCCTAGCCGGCCCATGAGGCCTGGTGAGCAGCCCCCACCCCTGTGCATTGTTGGGCCGGTCTCTGATTCAGCCCCTGTATGTTTTTTAGCATCTGCGATTTTAGCTAATTATCTCGAATTGCCAGTTTTGCAGAAAAGCCCTCATACTTCATTCATTTATTAACTCACAAACTGTGCATCATATGTAAAAACTCCAAATATGAAAAATGCTTAGAATTTTGTCTAGTTTCATAATATGCAACTTTCAACCATGTTTAAAATGTTTAAAATGTTGTTTGTTTAAATTTTCACATGTGCCATGTTAAAATGCTTTATTTCATAACTAATTAACTGTCGCTCCGAATTTAATAAACTTTATATGTAAATGGGGTAGAAAATGCCTAGTTTAACATGGTGCATTCATCTTGCATGTTTAAAAACTCTAAAATATGGTTTAGGACAGAACGGTACCAAATCCATAAATTGCATATGAGATTTTTCTGGAATTGTTGTTTGTTGTTTCCGGCCTCATTTAAACTTGCCTAGATAGGTAGTTTTAATATGCTTCACCTCTTGGCATGTTAATCAACATTTAATATTGATGGGTACCTAAACGAGAGTGAACTAAATAAGTCACGTGGTATTTCGACAATATGCAACGGATTTGCATATTGAGCTCCACTTAATTTGTAGGATTGCTTGTGCACTTTGCCATGCCATGTATCATTAAACCGGACATGCATCATACTTGGTTGTGCATCATGCCAGGTTTATGTGATGGTTGTTTACTATGTTGCTTGCTTCTTTCCGGGTTGCTTCTCTCGTTAGCTTAGGTTTTGTTCCAGAGATGTGAGGATCCGTTCGACTACGTCTGTTTGTCTTCTTCATGGACTTGTTCTTCTTCCTTGCGGGATCTCAGGCAAGATGACCATACCCTCGAAATCACTTCTATCTTTCCTTGCTAGTTGTTCGCTCTATTGTTATGCCGCGCTACCCACCACTTGCTATATCATGCCTCCCATATTGCCATGTCAAGCTTCTAACCCACCTTTCCTAGCAAACCATTGTTTCCCTAAGTTACCGCTTTTGCTCAGCCCCTCTTATAGCGTTGTTAGTTGTAGGTGAAGCTGAAGTTTGTTCCATGCTGGAACATGGATATGTTGGGATATCACAATATATCTTATTTACTTTAATGCATCTATATACTTGGTAAAGGGTGGAAGGCTCGGCCTTATACCTGGTGTTTTGTTCCACTCTTGCCGCCCTAGTTTCCGTCATACCGGTGTTATGTTCCTTGATTTTGCGTCCCTTACACGGTAGGGTGTTATGGGGACCCCTTGATAGTTTGCTTTGAATAAAACTCCTCCAGCAAGGCCCAACCTTAGTTTTACCATTTGCCTCACCACCACCTACCCTTCCCTCGGGTCGGCCAACCCGAGGGTCATCTTTATTTTAACCCCCGGGGGCCAGTGCTTCTCTAAGTGTTGGTCTGAACTAGAGTCCTTTGCAGCGCCACCTCAGGGAAACTTGAGGGCTGGTTTTAGTTGTACGGAGTGCTCATCCGGTGTTGCCCTGAGAACAAGATATGTGCAGCTCCTATCGGGATGTCGGAGCATCGGGCGGTCTTGCTGGTCTTGTTTTACCATTGTCGAAATGTCTTGTAACCGGGAATCCGAAACTGATCGGGTCTTCCCGGGAGAAGGAATATCCTTCGTTGACTGTGAGAGCTTGTGATGGGCTAAGTTGGGACACCCCTGCAGGGTTTGAACTTCCGAAAGCCGTGCCCGCGGTTATGTGGCAGATGGGAATTTTTTAATGTCTGGTTGTAGAAAACTTGACACTTAACTTAATTAAAATGCATCAACCGCGTGTGTAGCCGTGATGGTCTCTTCTCGGCGGAGTCCGGGAAGTGAACACGGTTCTTGTGTTATGATTGTGCGTAAGTAGTTTTAGGATCATTTCTTGATCACTTCTAGTTCACGACCGTTGTGTTGCTTCTCTTCTCTCTCTCATTTGCGTATGTTAGCCACCATATATGCTTAGTGCTTGCTGCAGCTCCACCTCACTACCCTTTCCTACCCATAAGCTTAAATAGTCTTGATCTAGCGGGTGTGAGATTTCTGAGTCCTCGTGACTCACAGATACTTCCAAACAGTTGCAGGTGCCAATGATACCAGTGCAGGTGACGCAACTGAGCTCAAGTGGGAGCTCAATGAAGATCTCGATTGTTGTTTTGTGTCTTTTCCGGTTGATCAGTAGTGGAGCCCAGTTGGGACGATCGGGGATCTAGCATTTGGGGTTGTCTTCTTTTATTTTGGTTCCATAGTCGGACCTTGATGTTATTCTGGATGATGTATATTTAACTTGTAGTTGTGTGAAGTGGTGATTGTAAGACAACTCTTTATCCCTTTCTTATTCAGTACATGGGATGTGTAAAGATTACCCCTCTTGCAACAAGCCTACCATGTGGTTATGCCTCTAAGTCGTGCCCCGACATGTGGGAGATATAGCCGCATCGTTGGTGTTACACAGGGGGCGCGCCTAGGGGGGTAGATGCGCCCCCACCCTCGTGGACAGGGTGTCGGCCCCCTGACCTTGATTCTTTCGCCAGTATTTTTTATATATTCCAAAAATAATCTCCATTGATTTTCAGGTCATTCCGAGAACTTTTATTTCTGCACAAAAGTAACACCATGGCAATTCTGCTGAAAACAGCGTCAGTCCGGGTTATTTCCATTCAAATCATGCAAGTTAGAGTCCAAAACAAGGGCAAAAGTGTTTGGAAAAGTAGATACGACGGAGACGTATCACCTTCTAACAGGCTTTGAGGTACTTGATGTAATATTTTTTAACTATAAAAAGAATGCCTATCTATAGTCAGTAGCCTCTGAGACTTTGTTCGACATTCATTTAAGAAAGGCCAGACAGAGGATCAAATAGTCTTCACAGGAGATTAACATACATGTGTATTTGAACAAATAGGCGTCGAAGTTAGCGGCAACCACCCATGCCGATGAAGTGTCCGAACTAAAGCGGCGGCTGAAGCGGGCCGATGAAGAGCTTAATCGCACCAACAAACGGTTGGAGGAGAATCAAGCTATGCGGTTCGCATCTGACATGATATTTACTTGTTGTTGTGTTATCTTGCTGAGTTTTATAATCATGCTCATAGCTGACGCGTCTGAGGTCGAGACCCTCAAGAACGCACTGCCCGAGGCCAAGAAGGACTTGGAGGAGGAACGAGCCGCCCGTCAAAAGCATGATTCACGGGTGGAGGAAGTCCAGCAAGACCTCAAGGATGCCATAAGCAAATATGAGTCCATAGAGCGCAAGCTTTCGGATAGAGATTCCAAACGTGCTGAGTCCCTCCAAAGCATGAAGGCAGCTCGGCTTGAAGCCCAAGGCGCATGTCGGGAGATCCAAGAAGCAAAGCAGATCATGGCAGGTAAGGCATTTAGCATGCAAAGCAAATTTGTAAGGAGGAGGTACATATTACTGACCCACGTTTGGAGTTCTCTAGGGGCGTTTGTGCATCTACCCCGAAATATTGCTGATGCTGCAGAGTTCTTTCGAGCCAAAGAGGGGAGTTCAATGGAGAAGTTGTTCTGGTCGCAGTACCTTGCACCAGAGCATCCGGTGCCCTTCAGCGATCAGCTGAAGCAGCTGACCGAGCTTCATAGGGTGGCCGAATTGGCCATGAAGGATGTTATAGTCCGACTTTGGCCAGCCAAACCCATACCCACCAGTTACTTCAGGCTCATGAAGCGGCTCGTCAGCACCTGCCCCCAGCTTGATGCCATAAAGCGGTCGGCCTGTATCGAAGCTGCTCGGATGGCCTTCGCCCGTGTCGAGGTGCAGTGGGCGAAGATGAACGCCGTCAAGCTGGCAACCGAGGGACCGCCCGCGGGCAAAGAGCACCGCACGCCGGAGCGGTATTTCGATGAAGTCTTGGAGGGTTCCCGCATTGTAGAGGGCCAGTGTTCGAAGGACACTATTTTTGAATGAATGTACATGTAATGCCCGTACTTTGTATTATAAAACAAGGCTTATGTATGATGTGTTGCTTGTTTTACTTTGAAATCATTTCCTCTTGTGCGGCCGTTTACGGTATCTGAGAGTCGGCCAGTCGTCGGCTTCAGCCCCCACGTAGGTAGTATGGGGGTGTTCGGAATGGCACCTAGACACACTTGGCCCAACCAGCGTGGTCCTTGAAGGAGGTGTCAGTGCAGCGAACCAGGCAATCCGACTATGTGGCTTTATTGCTCTCACTTAGCCATAGGAGTTTGACAATGAGGTTATAGGCGCAGCCCCTGGTGTTTCTTGATTATCCGAACATGGGTGATGTAGACGCCTGACCGGGCACAGACCGGTCCTTCGCATAATTGGGGCAAAATCGCAAGAGATTTGTAGTTAGTCGCCGAATAGCTGACCAGCTCTCGCCGCACCATGATAGTCAGTTTTCGGCTTTCTCTACTGAGGTGTTTACCCGGATGAGCCGGAAACACAATCGCAGCAGTTCTCCCTTTACTGCCTTAGCCGAACAAGCGAAACGTAAGGCAATAACCACAGGAGCCGGGCAACCCAACTATTGACCAAAGACATGATTCGGAGCCGATGCATATAATGTTATATTTGTGACGCCGAATTTGCACAGTAAAATTGTTTCAGACTTATTTTATTTTTAAGACATGTACGTGGCCGAATGGAGCCCCTGGTGATTTAGGTCGTACCAAGGTGTACATGGCAATCAGACGAGAGAAAAAAATAATGAATACAGATTAGGAAATAAGCCAGTACCAAGTACGTTGGGCGAAAGACTGTTTCCATTATAGTCTGATTGATACGTCAAAACGTATTTTTACAAATGATGTGACAAGCATCGAGGCTATTTTACATGCTGAATACCAGGGAAAGCTGTGTGCAGGTCCTCAAAAGGAAAAAGGTGATCTTTAAAGATCCTTTAGATAATCTGCCACACGTCCATGCTGTTTTTCCTCCTTGGTGTATTATCCTTCAAAAGGATCAATGATCGGGTTCTCATGAGCGACCTAAAAAAGGGCCCTTGGTACCGTCGGAAGGTGTTGGTGGTTGTAAGGAACCTGGAAAAGAAAAAATAAGAGAAAAAGAAACATGAGTGTCTAGGTAGGGTCGAGCCATATTGTGGACTTTGTCTTTACTATGCGTCCGTCATGGCCCATGGTATCTTTAGTGCGTAGTTATGCATGTGTGGCACATATGCCGCAATTCGGCTGGGGCTGAGACGGAGGCCAAATTGCTAATCGAGGTCCGGACGAGCCAGACCGTCGCTCTGCTGAGTAGTCCGAACGCGTTTAATAGTGTCCGGGGGCTTGACTGTCGATGTAGTGTTTGACGTGATAAGGCCGCCCTGGACCTTAGCTGCAAGGGCCGCGGTGTGCTCCTCAGTACGGAGGGAGCGCTCCGTGTTTCCATTGACTGTTATAACACCGCGTGGTCCAGGCATATTTAGTTTGAGATATGCGTAGTGCATGATCGCATTGAAGCGAGCGAACGTGGTTCGTCCGAGCAATGCATGATAGCCGCTATGGAAGGGGACGATGTCGAAGATCAAGTCCTCGCTTCGGAAGTTGTCCGGCGAACCAAAGACAACTTCCAATGTGATTGAGCCCGTGCAACGGGCCTCTACACCAGGTATTACTCCTTTAAAGGTAGTTTTGGTGGGTTTAATTCTTGACGAATCAATACCCATTTTGCAGACCATGTCCTGATAGAGCAGGTTAAGGATGTTGCTGCCGTCCAGGAGGACCCGTGTAAGGTGGAATACATCGATAATTGGGTCGAGTACCAACGTGGCCGAGCCTCCATGATGGATACTAGTCGGATGGTCTCTCCGATCGAAAGTGATCGGACAGGCTCACCTTGGATTGAATTTTGGGGCGACTGGCTCGATCGCATAGACGTCCCTTAGAGCGCGCTTGCGCTCCCGCTTGGGGATGTGAGTAGCGTATATCATATTCACCGTTTTGACCTCGGGGGAAATTTCTTCTGTCCCCCGATGTTCGGTGGGTGAGGCTCATCGTCGTCGTCCTCACTAGGCGACCCCTTCTCCTTATGTCCGGTGTTTAGCTTACCGACTTGTTTAAAGACCCAACAACTTCTGTTGGTATGGTTGGCAGGCTTGTCGGGGGTGCCGTGAATTTGGCAAGGTCGATCGAGTATTCGGTCCAAGCTTGATGAGCCGTCTTTATTTCTTTTAAATGGCTTCTTCCGTTGACCGGATTTGGAGCCACTGAATCCGGCATTAACCGCCGTGTCTTTGGTATTATCATTGTTACTTCGACGCTTGTGTTTGTTGCGCCGGGGCCTGCCGCTGTCGTTTCTGGTTTCAGAAGTACCAGGGTCGCCGGTGTCATTGTTGCTACGGGCTAACTAGCTATCCTCTCCCGTGAAAAAGCGGGTCATGAGTACTGTAAGTGCTGCCATGGACTTTGGCTTCTCTTGGCCGAGGTGTCGGGTGAGCCATTCGTCACGGATGCTGTGTTTAAAGGCCGCTAGGGCTTCGGTGTCCGGATAGTCGACGATTTGGTTCTTTTTAATTAAGAACCTTGTCCAGAATTTTCGGGCTGACTCTCTGGGTTGCTGGACTATGTGACTAAGGTCATCGGCATTTGGGGGCCGTACATAGGTACCTTGGAAGTTGTCTCTAAAGGCATCTTCCAAATCTTCCCAGCTGCCAATAGAATTTTCTGGGAGGCTATTTAACCAGTGCCAAGCTGGTCCCTTAAGCTTTAGGGGGATATATTCGATGGCATCTAGATCGTCACCGCGGGCCATGTGAATGTGGAGAAGAAAATCTTCAATCCATACCGCGAGATCTGTTGTACCGTCATATGATTCAATGTTCACGGGTTTAAACCATTCCGGGAACTGGTGCTCCATTACCTCATTGGTGAAGCATAGGGGGTGTGCGGTGCCTCTATACCGGGCTGCATCGCGGCGTAATTCGGATGGGGACCGTATGCGGTTTTCGGCCCGTGCGACATTGTGTCTGTCCCGCCAAGTCTGAAGGCCTCCCTCGCGCGTTGGAGGACGCCCCCTCGATCCGTAGATTGATCTTGTCACACCAACTCTATTGTCCTGGTCCTTGCATAAGTCATAGGTATAGCCCGGGGCCATTACCCCCTTGCCTCGAGGACAGGGTGGCGTGGGCCGGTGTTCGGCATGGGTGGCCGGTCTATCCCGTCCACATGGCGGTCGATCGGGCTCGGCAGCAGTTCTATGCTTTAGTAGTGTGGGCTCAAGGGCCTCGTCATCAAGTTGAGGCAGTAGTTTGCGCTTCGGGTAACTCTTAGTTGGGCATTCAAGGCCATCTTCCTCGTCTGCCAGGACATTTGTCCATCTGTCATTGAGCAGATCCTGATCAGCTTGAAGTTGTTGCTGCTTCTTTTTCAGGCTTCTTGCAGTGGCGATTAACCGGCATTTCAAGCGTTCTTGTTCGAGGGGTTTCTCCGGCACGATGAAATCTTTGTCTCCGAGGCTCACATCCTCTTCAGAGATCGGTAGGTAATTATTGTCCTCTAAGTCTTCGTTCTCGATAGGATCGTCCGGATTAACTTTCCCATCCTCCCAATCATCATGTTCAGATGTTGGTTCAACAAGGGCTTCGGGGGTCTTCGGCGTTCTCCGGAGTGTTATTATCTTTGGTGTCGGTATTGTTATATTTTTGGCGACGTGATTTTGAGCGGCGCCACTGACGTCAATGTTTTGGAGGTGCTTCGGCAGGCTTGTCCTCAACCGGATTCTCCTTGCCGTCGTCACCATCCTCTTTGGGTGTGTCCACCATGTACACGTCGTATGTGGAGGTGGCCATCCATCATCCGGTAAACGGAGGGTTTTTGCCTTGTTCGTCTCTGGCGTTGTTGTCCATACCGTCGATGTCTTCGGAGCCATAGTCCAGCATGTCGGTTAGATACTCGACAGTGGCTATGAAGTGGGTGGTGGGTGGGATGTAAAATTCCCTGCTCTCAACCCCTAGTCTGGGCTGGGCATAATTCAGAAGCGATCCTTCCACAATGGCGAGTGATGGCATTAAGTCCAGAGCCTCGTTGAAAGGCGAGTGTTGGACAGAGAAGCGAGAGTCCATGGGGTTGTCCGGAGTTGGAGACTCCTGGTGGAGCCCATTTTGCACGGACCTCGAGAGTTCGGACTTAGTGTCTGGCGGAGTGTCCATTGCTTGAGTGACAAGGGGAGTTCGGTTTGTCTTCGGGTTAGCCGACGATGTCGTCCCCTCCGGATCTCCGGTAACAAGTTCCATAATTGCAGAGGATCCGGCGGGCTCAAAACTCCCATCTTTGGACCTAACGGCCTGCTCTAGATCCGAGGCCCGAGCGGTAATCGTGGTCGTGAACCCTTCGGAGATCAAATCTCCTCGGATATCGGCAACATAGTTTAGGTTCCCAAAACTGATCTGATGACCAGGGGCGTAGCTGTCGATCTGCTCGAGGTGGTCAATTGAGTTGGCTCGCAGCGCGAAGCCGCCGAACACGAAAATTTGGCCCCGAGGGGGCATCTCCCCTGAAATAGCATCATTGTGGACGATCGAACGAGCCATCGAATCCTTCGTCGATGACACAGAGGAACTCTCAATGGAAGTACCAATGTCAGAGTCAAAACCGGCAGATCTCGTGTAGGGGGTCCTGAACTGTGCGTCTAAGGATCAAAGGTAACAGGAGGCAGGGGACAGGATGTTTACCTAGGTTCGGGCCCTCTTGATGGAGGTAAAGCCCTACGTCCTACTTGATTGACTTTGATGAGTATAGGGGTTACAAGAGTTGATCTACCACAAGATCATAATGGCTAAACCCTAGATGTCTAGCCTGTATGATTATGACTGCCTCTACGGACTAAACCCTCCAGTTTATATAGATACCGGAGGGGGCTAGGGTTTGTACAGAGTCGGTTTATAGAGAAAGGAATCTTCATATCCGAACACCAAGCTTACCTTCCACGCCAAGGAGGGTCCCACCCAGACATGGGGTATGCCTTCTATCTTGTATCTTCATGGCCCACCAGTCCGGCCCATGTCAGATAGCACGGACGCCCGGGGACCCCCTAATCCAGGACTCCCTCAGTAGTCTCTTGTCCGTGCTTAAGATTCCCTCAAGTCAGTGGCGAGTTGATCGATGCGGTCGTCCAATGCTTCATTCGCTTGGTGCAAATCTCTATGCACACTAGATAGTTGAGTCTTGGTGATGTAGTTGTCGGGCTCCTCTCCTTGCTCGATCAAGAGTGGGTTGGTAGAAGTAATTGGCCTATCCATCATCTCAAGGAAATATGTGAGTAGAAGAAAGGAAAAAACTAGACAAAATGTACCTTATCCAATGTTGAAAATGGATCAAAGAAGTAGCACAATTGGTACCACATCTTGTCGATTCTCACACCTACACAAGCAAAGCTTTTGGAGTAGCTTGGTAGGATGGTGGCACAAAATTTATGCAATTGTTAGCAAGATTCAATAATGTTGAAAGAGATTCACAAATTTGCACGTGTAACAAGTAGACCAAAGCAATATGTGTCACATGAAAACACATGCACGGATAGATAAATGGGGTCGTGCAACCAAGGAACAAGCTCAAAATGTGGAATCCACAGAAAATGCCCTTGTTACACAACACTAGAGAGACGCTAGCATGATTGCTCAATAGGCGAGATACGATACTTGTGCACAACTGTAGGATCAAAAGTAGGTCTAGTGGGGGGTGATTAGACTACTTAACGAAATAAAAAATCTAACCTTTTCCCAACTTTAAGTGTTGGCAAATTTTAGCAACTTAGCACAAGTCAAGCAATCAACCTACACATGCAATTCTAATAGTGTAGCAGCAAAAAGTAAAATATTGCAAATGAAGGTAAAGGGAAGGGTTTGGAGAAGGCAAACACAATGTAGACACGGAGATTTTTGGCGTGGTTCCGACAGGTGGTGCTATCGTACGTCCACGATGATGGAGACTTCAACCCATGAAGGGTAATGATTGCGCGAGTCCACGGAGGGCTCCACCCATGAAGGGTCCACGAAGAAGCAACCTTGTCTATTCCACCATGGCCATCGTCCACGAAGGAATTGCCTCACTCGGGTAGATCTTCACGAAGTAGGTGATCTCCTTGCCCTTACAAACTTCTTGGTTCAACTCCACAATCTTGTCGGACGCTCCCAAGCGACACCTAACCAATCTAGGAGACACCACTCTCCAAAAGGTAATAGATGGTGTGTTCATGATGAACTCCTTGCTCTTGTGCTTACAATGATAGTCTCCCCAACACTCAACTCTCTCTCATAGATTTGGCTATGGTGGAAAGAAGATTTGAGTGGAAAGCAACTTGGGGAAGGCTAGAGATCAAGATTCTTGTGGTTGGATTGGAATGTCTTGGTATCCACACATGAGTAGGTGGTTCTTTCTCAGAAAATGAGTAGTGAAAGTGTAGGTATGTTCTAATGGCTCTCTCTCAAATGGAGAAGGGGGTGGAGGGGTATATATAGCCTCCACACAAAATCCGACCGTTACACACATTTGACCCAACTCGGTCAGACCGAATAGGAGAACTCAGTGAGACCGATTCAGTTCAAAATGTGAACGTTAGGAATCTCGATGGGACTGATGAGATCAACTCGGTGGGACCGACGTGCTAGGGCTTAAGGCAAACATCAAATCGGTGGCACCGATTGCATCAACTCGGTTAGACCGAAGTGAAGCAATAAGGCAACAGAGAGGATGTCAAGCAAACTCGGTGGGACCGATTGCACATTTCGGTGAGACCAAAATAATTAAAACAAGAAACAGAGAGTTGGCAAGGCCATCTCGGTGAGACCGAGATCCGTATCCGTGTGACCGAATTGTCTAGGGTTTCTGGCAATGGCTATGTCAACTGATCTCAGTGGCGCCAGATAGATCATTTCAGTTGGGCCGAGTTTGACTTGGAGTTTTGGGCATATGTGGAAATGAGAAAGTGGCTGAGGATTTTTCGAGCAATATCACTAAGAACTTTGAGCAAGTAGACCATTAAGTAACACCTCATCCACTTTTAATAGTATTGGCTTTCCTATGGACTCAATGTGATCTTGGATCACTAAAATAGAAATGAAGAGTCTTGACCTTTTGCCAATCTTTTTCCTTAGCATTTTTAGGGGTCCACATCTCTAGTCCATGCCATGCCAATCATTGAACTTTCTGAAATATTTAACTTGAATGGATATTCAATGAACTAGATGTTGTTATGAATTACCAAAATCACCCAGGGATTTGTTGCACTTTCAATCTCCCCTTTTTTGGTAATTGATGACAACATATAGATCAAAGCTTTGACAAATGATAATATGAGTGAAATACATCGTCGCTTTGAGAAGTATGTGATAAGCAAGAGCTCCCCCTAAATTTGCGCATTATTAAAAATTTGCTTTTGAATGCAAATGCACAATCGATTAGGATCATGGGTCACCCTTCCATGTCACGTACATCTTGGTGGAGCACACAAAATGATAAGAGTTAAATAACATCCACTCATCACCAAGGGTACAAATGATTGATCATACACAAGTATCATAGATATAAGAAAGTTAGCACACAATAAGGCATAGTATGATCAAACACATGATCACAAGAGTATCTCACGAGCATAACAAACATAGTAGCATAGGAATCAAACAACCAAATGATTAAAGTAGCAATAGAGGAAAATAAAAGGCAAAACACACAAATACTCTCGCTCAATGCCTAATGATCTATAAACTTTCTCCCCCTTTGGCAACAAGGTACCAAAAATCTCGAAAGTGTATAGTGCTATGCGCACTCTAGGCACGATCTCCGGTAGCTCCTGAAGAGGTCTTCTGGCTTGTTGCTCCGGTGTGCATAGATGGTGTGGAGAGGAGGGCATCCGCAAAAGCTTTGGCAGAGGTTTGTGGAGCTGGAGGGGTTGATACTGGAGGTCCAATCATGGCAGTTGCTATAGTTGCTGAAGTAGTAGTCCTGGAGTCTCTGACAACTGGCACTGCTGATGACCTTTGTGCCCTTGGCACTCTTTGGAAAGTATCAGTGGTTGGTCTGTCATCCCTGTCCTCAGCTTCTTCTTGGAGCTTCTCCATAGTGGTTTGTATCTCAGTGACCTTCACATCTTGATCATGAAATTTAGTCTCAATGATCCTCTCAAGACTCTCTTGATTTTGAATCAGGGTGGCCAAGCCCTTCTCAATTCTCACTGTAGCCTCAAGAAGATAACTGAGTTGATCTTGCTTGGTCTTGAGCATCACTGTATGTCGCGCCCAAGATGCCATGAAGAATGCAACAGACAAATGAATCACATGGCGACAAGGAAATAACTGGAAGGCTTCTGGAGCATCGGTCTCGGGTCATTACAAATCTCCTCCACTTATAGGATATTTCGCCCCGAGATCTAGGGATGGCACCGGAGAGAAACAGAAGAAGGAAGAGGTAAAGCTAAGTTGCTTCTTCGACAAACGAGTGAAACCAAAGAACCTTGAGAGGTAGAAAAGTTTCAAGAAAAATGACACGACGAAGATGAAAGAAGTTGAAACACTCCGTTAGACAAGAGGAACAAGTGATAGGACAAGAACCAAGAGCTCAAGGAACAATATAGGCTTTGAAAGCACTACGGTTAAAACGAGATGGACAAGGAATAAGAATGAAAGAATTTGGGCAGCACTCCAGCTGAAAAGTGAAGGAATTGAACAAAAACTTAACAAGATGGGGTGATACTTGACGTGAGAAACAACACAATGCCTCCAGAAGAAATGAAAGAAACCGAATGAAAAGAATGGAGAAGAGAAAACAACAAATTCTCCCTCAAATGAATTGGAAAGAGCATCCTCAGGAGAATGGCTTGAACGGAGTTGTTGGAAAATCAAAAACCAAAAGAATAATTTTGTTATGGCCTTATGGAAAACATCTCAAAATTTGAGGTGCAATTCTACCACTAAGGGAAACGATTGATTTGATTGAGAGCACCGAAGAGACAAAACACTTCTTCCACCAAGATGATAAAGAGATAACTTGGATCATTTATAAGCACCACAATAGCAACATTCCTTAGGGAAGGCTTTAGGTGAAATATGACACAAGATAACTCCAAAAAATAAATTGATGGATTTAAAATATCTCATTCCTGCTAACTTGTGCATCATGAAACACGAATGGAAATCGTCAAGAATGATATATCACCATCTCCAAAGATAAGGTAGAAAGAATTGCACTTTGAAATGCAAGATGAAGAATGCTTCAACTCCTCAAAACAAAACATGTGTTGAGTACCATGTTTATTTTAGAGTATAGCTTGGCGGATCTTAACTTCGAGAGAAATCTTGAAGAACAATTGAAGAATGAAAGGAATCCTGATGAAACACCTTGAAGAAACTCTTGAGGAACTCTGGATAGATAGCACGATGATTGAAATGAAAGAAAAGTCGAAAAGAATAAGATGAAGCCTTGCAATGATTTAGATGGATCTTCGCGATGAGATAATTGAGAAAGCTTGGGACTCCGAAAAGAAAAAATGAAGCATCTTGAAATTGAGAATTTATTCCTCCTGAACAAACTCTGAAGGAAGGGATTAAATCATCTTGAGGAAATGAGAATAAGAATTATGTCATGCTTACCCTTCATCAACTTAAATTGATGACAAGCAATGGATTTGGCATACTACTCATTCTCGTTGAAAGGGTTAAGGAAGATATAGTGCAAACTTGAGAATTGCTTCAAAGAATCACCGGTAGGATTTAGAAAGGATAAATGAATTGAAACGATAACAAAGAAAGGGGAATCTTGAACGAACCACCATAAGAACTGAAAACGAATGAAGAAAACAGAATGAATCACCAGGAAGAATTAGAAAGCAAATGAAGATACTTGGGAAAATTTAGATACAAGAGAATGAAGAGATCACGAGCTGATTAGAGAATACTTGAGCGATGCACCGGTAAGATTTGGAGAATGAGAGCTGAAAGCTGAGAATGAATAATTCTTCTAAAATGATGGCCTTCAGATGATCAAGAGAGGAAAGCAACTCTTGAAATGCTCTGGATGTGTAAGGAAAGAATTCTCACAATCAAAAACAATTATGTGGATGACATGAAGCTAGAGCCCTGAATCTTCATGAGAACGGGCCAAGATTTAAGAGAAACTCTTCTTCAATCTTCGACGCTGAGAATGATGAAGAATAGAAAGGTTGAACCAACAATGAAAGAATTTGAAAGATCTTGGAGAAAGACATATGGCGGATGATAATTCAATCTTACGTCAACTTTGAAAGAATTTGAGAATAACTTTAGAAAAAATTAGAAGAGTCAGGTAAGATACTGGGAAAAGACCTGTGGGTTAGGGCCCACTCAAAAGAAAACACCATTGGAAATAATTACTCGAAACAGAGATTGGACCGGTTGATTTAAATGGCTCGAATGAGATAACAACCTAGAAATAACTTGAATGGATTGAGAATGGAAATGTGAATCTTCTGAGATTCACTCTGGAACCATTGAATAGCGAGAAGTGAATGATTAAGAGAGGCTTGGATAAGAAATACCAACATGGGAAACCAAGTGAAACAAGAGGGAGAGACATGATCACCATCAAAGCTTGAATTATGTCGACCGGAGAAGAAAACAATAACGAAGAATGATGAACTTGCATCTCCTGAGCATCTTCATGAAGAATCACCGGATAAGCACATTGAAGGAAAAGAATGAAGAGACTTCACATCAATAAAATGGATACTTGATTAAAATCTGAGCACCTAAAGAAAAGGGTGGGACAGTGGGAAAACAAAAAATGCAACTTGGGACGGATGAAACAAACATCGTTGCGAAGAACTGAGAATTGATCTAGCAGATATTGAAAAGATAGGATTAATTTGAACGCCGGTTGGAAAAGAATTGACAAGATAATCTCGATGATCAAGAAGGATTAGTATTCACATGGAAGTATGAGAACGCCGCTTAGGGAAGGTATGGAATCAACACTTGACATTGAAGCAACTCGAATACCACAACTCAAAACAAAACAGAGGATCGGCTTGCAGAATAAGCCGAAAACAAACATATGATAGACCCCATATCGTATCATGTGTCTGTTTGAAAAATATCCTACGTGATACTTGAATTCCCACCTAAGAACTCCCGAAACTTTCTGGTTATGCAATCTGGTGTTGGGGATACAGTGAGGCACAATATATCTCACACAACTAACAAGCCCTACGCTCCAATTGTATCCATCCTTCAACACATAACCAAGAAACCTTCGGAAATTGTGTACCTCGGACCTTTGAAAACATCTGACATACTAGCTGTGGTAATACATCTGATCACTCTCCCCAGTACTGGGTGTCGTCAAACTACTCTCACCACAAAGAGTATAGAAGCGTTTTCGATGTCGGTGACCTCTAGTATTTCGGAACTGAAACGATAAACACTGTGACAAAAACACCTTGGAGCTCAACTCCCCGAGACACTGCCACAACCCCTAAATGTTAGGATGAACTAAGCCAGAATCCCCGTCACAATGATATCGCAACAATCCAACAAAACCCGCGTGATCCTAAAACAGATTTGAGTGAAAAGCGTAGAAGATTGAAGTCAAAACATCTACGTCGGGAATCCTCACCAGAGCGACAAAGGGGATAAGGAGTAAAAAGAATTCCTACTCTCCGATATAACTAAGACTCAAAATAGTTTTCTTCTAGACTCAACAACAGCAGCGGTTCGATCAATCAAGGGGGCTCCTAAGGTTGGTAAGGCTCTGATACCAACTTGTCGCGCCCAAGATGCCATGAAGAATGCAATAGATAAATGAATCACACGGCGACAACGAAATAACTGGAAGCCTTCTGGAGCGTCTGTCTCGGGTCATTACACTGTAGAAGCATCTGGTGCACTTGCTACCTTTGCTGCTTTTGCAGCCTTTGCTTTCTCTCTTTTCTCCTGGGCTTCTGCAAGTAGGATGGGATGCACCCATGACAACCTTGTTGTCCTCAAAATCTGGCCTCAGGGGAAGATGCTCTTTATCAAGAAGATATGTCCCAGTTCCCATCTTCGAATTGATCAACATTTGAATGTGAGGGGCATATCCACAAGATCTCTTTTGATTAGTAGATGTTCTCTTCACAGTCTCAACAATCAAGATCATCACCTTGAACTTCTAAGGTACATCAAACATGTGAAGCAAATTGATTGAGTGACCACAGATCATTCTATGATCTCCTGATTGGGCAAAAGAGTGTGCCTCAAGATAGTGTTGATAGTGGTCAAACCAGACAGCAGATAGTATATGGATCCAAGCGTGTGTGTCTCCAGGGCATCATCGGGAATGGTCTTGTACATGTTGTCCATGGAGTTGTGATCCTTCCTAGGCTTGGCATATACATCAGTGCCATTCTCCTATTCCTTTGGGGCATTGATCAGGTTGGCCCATTCTGAGATTGTTGATTGATACCTTGTACCTTCAGTCATCCAGACAATCTTTCCATCTGGGTAGAAGTGAGCAGTGGAATAGAATTGCATGATCATCTCATCGTTCCACTTAGTTAACTTTTGACCAAAAAACTTGTCCACTTCATTCATTCTGAAGCTCTCATGCACACCTGGGAAGTAGTACTCATTGTCATCAATGTATGTCCAGTCAACCCACTTCATATCACAGACAATGGGCTTCTTGTCTAACAAGACAGTCTCATAGAAATCATGATGTTCCTTGGTGTGAAAATGATAGTCTACGGCAGTTCTCCTCCTAGTGGCATAGGGATCAGTCTCCCTCCAGTGTCTCAGACTTGTATCCTTTATCACCTTCATATTTTCTACCACGGGACGATCATCACTATGATCTGGAATCTTGGGCTTTAGTTTTATGAGCACTTGTTACTCCTCTTCTTATTGAGCTTCAGGCACTGGGGCCTTATTCTTCTCAGTAGCGGGGATGTTCCTGGTAGATCTCTTGGGTGTAGATGGTTTGGGAGCTTGAGCTGGAGGCTTGGGAGCAGACTTGGGCTTAGATGGAGCAGCCCCAGTCCTTATGGCATCCCCCATAAGCTTCCGAGTCTTTGCAGGAGGTCCAACAAGATCTTCCTCCTCATCTTCATCGGAATCTCTCATCATAGAAGGTTTGCCAATGGCTATGGCAATGGTCTTTCTAACTCTCTCCTTCTTCTTCTTTCCTCCAGCAGCCTCTTCCTCTCTTGGTTCAAGAGTGAAATCCATGGTTTCTTGAGTTGAGGCTCTGGCCTTTGACATAGGAGCTCTCTTAGCAGGAGCTTTCTTGCACTACTACAGGATGCTGCGAACGCGACACTATGATCAGAGACCCTTCGATGAAACTGTGTGCGATGCAATAATCACAAACGGTGGTGTAAAAAACCGTCAAAAAAGGCACAAAACGTTTGCGATGATGGATGCATCAAACATGGTTTAGATTTTAGTTGCGTGTGCGATTCAGGGCATACGGTTCAGTTCAATTAACCATTTCCGATGAGTAGGAACAAAAGAAACAGGCAGCCAGATGAAGGTGTGTGTGATGTAAAGCATACAGTTCACTCGGATGAACTGTTTGTGATTAGGCAACACAAAAGAAACGGTTAGCCAGATCAAGGTGTGTGCGATGTATAGCATACAGTTCACTCAGATGAACTGTTTGTGATTAGGCAACACAAAAGAAACGGTCAGCCAGATCAAGGTGTGTGCGATGTACGACATGCGGTTCACCCGGATGAACTATTTGCGTTGAGACAAGAGAACAGAAACGGTTCAATACAAAAAATACCATAAATATTGCAAGGTTCAAATTTAATGATTACAACGCCCAAATTCAAACATTGCAAGCTGCGTCATTTCTGAAAAGGGATCAGCCGCTGACAAGTCATGTATGGGTTTGACACAATAATTTTCAATTGCTTTGCCATATGTTCTTCCCATATGAAGTTTGGCATTTTTGGAGGCACTTCCATTCCACAGTACCAGCCGGCTCTGATAATCATACCATTGATCTTTCCTAATTAAATGTGTGTTCAACCTCAGTACACTCAGCACCTTTGCTCTGGCAAGAAAGAACCTGGCGAGTGTAATCTCCGGTGGGGTCCCTCGATAGGAGTTCAAAGTAATATTTTAGAGATGCAAATCCAGGCATTCGATGTGATTGTCGTTATAAACATCATCCACCGGGCCTAATATGCACTGCAAAAGAAGAGAACGTGTTAGTGCCTACATGCAGTTTTGAACACTGCTACATGCCCATTTGGTTTGCAGGATTTGTAAAATGCACCAACATGCCATCTTCGCTCTGGCATGATTAACATGGGCATTTGATTACAATCTAGAAACATGTAGCCTTCTTCACAAGAGGTTGGATTGGATGAAAAATTCCCTAAGAAAACTAGTACAGATGAATCCAAAGGAGAAATGCTTATGGACAATTGTAACCATATGAATGAAGCAACCAATATGGGGTGGGGTGTATGTCCTAAAATCCTCCAAAACTCCTTCAGAAATCGTAGTACATTGTCATTGTAAACTTGGGAAAAGGTGCAAAAAATTGAACTCCCTTATGGTTAACATTTAATAGGAAAGGAACATCACCACGATATACAGCTTCTTTAGGCACGGAAAGCATCTCAGGCAACTGAAAACTTGGTCCAGGTTGGGGACGACAGATTCTAGTGCCAAGACCTTCACTATATCCAGAATCTGGGTGAAGCTTCGCTGGATGAAAGATGAACATACATCTTCAAAACTAGAAATAATGTTGATATCAATAAGGAGAGGTATATAAGGTGATTGTTGTACCTCAAAGTTGTAGTGTTTGACAGACGAGTAGCCCACCACTTTCAATTTCAGCACAGAAATGACATTGATTCTTGTTGGACCTTGTTAATCAACTACAAGTAATCTCTCAAGTGAAGGTGTGTCATGGATGACCATATTGTGGTCCACCTTTTGTGATCTCTCGTTGCAGCACCAGCAACACACATAAATAGTCCAGAGAGTCCAGGAGGTGATGTGCAAGGTAATCGACCAATTCATCGCCTGAAGACGAAGGAACTCAAGTGCAGTACAGCCGCGGAGCAGGTGCTCCATGTCATCCTTTGGGATGCGGACGGCGATGAGCTCGAGGTGCTTCAGTCATGGTAGAAAAAGAGCGGGTGTGTCATTAAGGGGGGATGGTAGTTCATGAACTTGGCGAGGCGCAGTGTGGGCGCGAAGCGGAGCGTGGACGTTGGCAGCAAGTGCATATGCCGATCATTATAACTTAGTTTCTCGAGCTGATCTATGGCGCGGGATCGGAACCACTCATCAAGCTTGGCTCGGTCCTTGCCATTGGAATGGAACGTGCCCGTGATAAGGCCTTTGATTGGGCCATCGTGACTGCCGAGGATCTGGCAGAACGCATCCAAGCTTTGGCGATAGCCATGGAAGAGCTTGTGGGCGTTGAGGAGGTCGACAGGGGTGCAGAGCCATAGGGTGCGCCACCGCCGGGAAAGGGTTGATGTCCTTGCCGGATATTTTATTGGGAGGAGGGATATGATGAATATCAACATATCATCGTCGATGTTGTTGATGAAGTCTAGGCCTGCTGGAGTCGCTTGCAGTTCTTTATCGACCCGCCTCCGCTTGTTGGCAGCATCGTAATACACCTTGTCGGTGGGGACGGAAACCTCTATCTCCATATTCACGCCATGCTCCGGTGCTTCAGCAGCCTCAGCGTCGCCACTCCCTCCGATGGGGCGCTTCGGCGGCATCCTCGTACACTAACGGCTTTGAGGACTCAGAGCGGCGTCGAGGATGCGGGTGGAGAGAGAGGAATTGTGTGTGTGGCGAGGATGGGGGTGCGGCCGCTCGGCGACGCCATTAATATAGACCAGTGGGAGCGAGGAGGGCGGCGGTCCAAGGCTGTCTCGCTTCCCGGTGAGAACGACTGCTTAATCTCTAGTATGAATGAAATCTATGCTTAATTACTGAATTTTAGTTGCAAAAAATAGATAGTGCTATTGATTTTTAGCTGCATATTTTGTCAAATAGCAGTTTCTCTTGGCTTAGCGCCAAAGTCTGTCTTTAATTTGCATACCGTAATCTAAACCGTTTGCGTTGAAGAGATGCGCAGATCCTGTGTTCAACAGCTTGTACGCTTCTCGGTGAGCCTGCACACTGGACTGCGCTCGCACGCCTCCCGTTCAATCAAGCAGCTGTCCACACGGCACCTCCTGTTATTATTCGAGTGCGCCTTCCTCTCAAAATGGACACGAAAAATACCATAGCATGTCAGGTGCCTTTCCATGATAGCATGCTAAGTTTCATGAATTTCAGACGAGTTTTAGATTTACTAGCATTTAAAAACAAAGTATCTCAATGTTTTGCCGGCAGTCAACGGTGCCCGAGTGTTTGAAATTCATTCCCATTTCTTGCATGCACCCAAGGACACAGATTTGATTTTTCAACCAATTTAAATGCACTGGAGCATGTGCATGTAGTTCAAATTTGAATTATGCACATAAATGCATTGAAAACTCAGTTAATGCATAAAAATGTCCAAACTAACCCCAAAAAATCACAAAAATTCACACAACACCCCTGTTGTTCTATATTGACATGAGAAAAAAATTTGAAAGCAATAAGAGGCAATGGATATCGTTTCGTCCCCAAAGGTGGGACGTTCCCTACCGAAAACCATCATGCTTGTTGTGAGAAGCTCCGGTTTGTGAGAAGCATATACCCAAACCTGCCCCAAATGGGACAAATTTTTTACCACGGCGCGTTGATGACGCTCCATGATAGCATGCCAAGTTTCATGGATTTCAGACGAGTTTTGTCTTTACTAGAATTTAAAAACCAGGCATCTCAATGTTTTGTTAGCAATCAACGGTGCCCTGGTGTTTGAAATTCATTCCCATTTCTTGCATGGGACCTAAGCATGCACCCAAGGACACCGATTTGATTTTTTAACCAATTTATATGCACGGGAGCATGTGCATGTAGTTCAAATTTCAATTGTCCACATAAATGCATTGAAAACTCAGATAATGCATAAAAATGTCCAAACAAACCCCAAAAAATCACAAAAATTCACACAACACTCATGTTGTTCTATGTTGACACGAGAAAAAAATTTGAAAGCAATAAGAGGCAATGGATATCGTTTCGTCCCCAAAGGTGGGGCATCCCCTACCGAAAACCATCATGCTTGCTATGAGAAGCTCCGGTTTGTGAGAAGCATATACCCAAACCTGCCCCAAATGGGACAAAAATTTTACCACGACATGTAGATGCCGCTCCATGATTGCATGCCAAGTTTCATGAATTTCAGACGAGTTTTGGATTTACTAGAATTTAAAAACCATGCATCTCAATGTTTTGCCGGCAATCAACGGTGCTCTGGTGTTGGAAATTCATTCCCATTTCTTTCATGGGACCTAAGCATGCACCCAAGGACACAAATTTGATTTTTCAACCAATTTATATGCACTGGCGCATGTGCATGTAGTTCAAATTTGAATTATGCACATAAATGCATTGATAACTCAGATAATGCATAAAAATGTCCAAACGAACCCAAAAATTCACACAACACTCCTGTTGTTCTATGTTGGCACGAGAAAAAAAATTGAAACCAATAAGAGGCAATGGATATCGTTTGGTCCCCAAAGGTGGGGCGTTCCCTATCGAAAACCATCATGCTTGTTGTGAGAAGCTCCGGTTTGTGAGAAGCATATACCCAAACCTGCCCCAAATGGGACAAATTTTTTACCACGGCATGTTGATGCCACTCCGTGATAGCATGCCAAGTTTCATGAATTTCAGACAAGTTTTGGATTTACTAGAATTTAAAAACCAGGCATCTCAATGTTTTGCCGGCAATCAACGGTGCCCTGGTGTTTCAAATTCATTCCCATTTCTTGCATGTGACCTAGGCATGCACCCGAGGACACATATTTGATTTTTCAACAAATTTATATGCACTAGAGCATGTTCATGTAGTTCAAATTTGAATTATGCACATAAATGCATTGAAAACTCAGTTAATGCATAAAAATGTCCAAACACACCTCGAAAAATCACAAAAATTCACATAACACTCCTGTTGTTCTATGTTGACACGAGAAAAAAATTCGAAAGCAATAACAGGCAATGGATATCATTTCATCCCCAAAGGTGGGACGTTCCCTACCGAAAACCATCATGCTTGTTGTGAGAAGCTCCGATTTGTGAGAAGCATATACCCGAACCTGCCCCAAATGGGACAAAATGTTTACCATGGAATGTTGATGAAGCTCCATGATAGCATGCCAAGATTCATGAATTTCAGACGAGTTTTGGATTTACTAGAATTTAAAAACCAGGCATCTCACTATTTTGCCGACAATCAACGGTGCCCTGGTATTTGAAATTCATTCCCATTTCTTGCATGGGACCTAAGAATGTACCCAAGGACACAGATTTGATTTTCTACCAATTTATATGCATTGGAGCATGTGCATGTAGTTCAAATTTAAATTGTGCACATAAATGCATTGAAAACTCAGATAATGCATAAAATGTCCAAACGAACCCCGAAAAATCACGAAAATTCACACAACACTCCTGTTGTTCTATGTTGACACAAGAAAAAAATTGAAAGCAATAAGAGGCAATGGATATCGTTTCGTCCCCAAAGTTGGGTGTTCCCTACCGAAAACCATCATGCTTGTTGTGAGAAGCTTCGGTTTGTGAGAAGCATATACCCAAACCTGCCCCAAATGGGACAAAAATTTTACCACGGAATGTTGATGCTGCTCCATGATAGCATGCCAAGTTTCATGATTTTCAGACGAGTTTTGGATTTACTAGAATTTAAAAACTAGGCATCTCAATGTTTTGCCGGCAATCAACGGTGCCCTAGTGTTTGAAATTCATTCCCATTTCTTGCATGGGACCTAAGCATGCACCCAAGGACACTGATTTGATTTTTCAAATAATTTATATGCACTGGAGCACGTGCATGTAGTTCAAATTTGAACTATGCACATAAATGCATTGAAAACTCAGTTAATGCATAAAAATGTCCAAACAAACCCCGAAAAATCACAAAAATTCACACAACACTCCTATTGTTCTATGTTGACACGAGAAAAAAAATTGAAAGCAAAAAGAGGCAATGGATATCGTTTCGTCCCCAGAGGTGGGACGTTCCTTACCAAAAACCATCATGCTTGTTGTGAGAAGCTCCGGTTTGTGAGAAGCATATACCCAAACCTGCCCCAAATGGGACAAAAAATTTACCACGGCATGTTGATGCCGCTCCATGATAGCATGTCATGTTTCATGAATTTCAGACGAGTTTTGGATTTACTAGAATTTAAAAACCAGGCATCTCAATGTTTTGCCGGCAATCAACGGTGCCCTAGTGTTTGAAATTCATTCCCATTTCTTGCATGGGACCTAAGAATGCACCCAAGGACACAGATTTGATTTTTCAACCAATTTATATGCACTGGAGCATGTGCATGTAGTTCAAATTTGAATTATGCATATAAATGCATTGAAAACTCAGTTAATGCATAAAAATGTCCAAACGAACCCCAAAAAATCACAAAAAATAACACAACACTCATGTTGTTCTATGTTGACACGATAAAATTTTTGAAATCAATAAGAGGCAATGGATATCGTTTCATCCCCAAAGGTGGGGCGTTCCCTACCGAAACCATCATGCTTGTTGTGAGAAGCTCTGGTTTGTGAGAAGCATATACCCAAACCTGCCCCAAATGGGACAAAAAATTTACCACAACATGTTGATGCCGCTCCATGATAGCATGCCAAATTTTATGAATTTAAGACGAGTTTTGGATTTACTAGAATTTAAAAACCAGGCATCTCAATGTTTTGCCGGCAATCAACGGTGCCCTGGTGTTTGAAATTCATTCCCATTTCTTGCATGGGACCTAAGCATGCTCGCAAGGACAAAGATTTTATTTTTCAAACAATTTATATGCACTCGAGCATGTGCATGTAGTTCAAATTTGAATTATGCACATAAATGCATTGAAAACTCACTTAATGCATAAAAATGTCCAAACGAACCTTGTATAATTCCAATTCTTTTATGACACATATATAGTTGCATGATCACTGCAGATAAAAGGTCTAGCAATTCAAACATCGTCCATGGCCATTGTGACCCCATTATGTAATTCAAATCAAGACGAAAAATCAAGTAGATCCCACATAGTTTATTATAACCAACCATGTGAGATGCATCACAAAATATCTTCGGACTGTGTTTGAATAAGGGACCATATCTGATGACACTTTGTGCGCCAGTTTTTTGGCTGAAGCGATTCCAAATTTTCAGCTTCCGCAGAAATATCTACCTCCCCGCCCCCTCCCCTTACCAAAAGCCACATTTCCCCTATTTCCACCTTCCTTTCCAAGTTGAAACCTTCACTCCTTGCTTGCAGCACCGCCGCCTCCTCACTGGTGACCCTCCTTCACGCTGCTCGGCCTCACCTATCCAGGCAGGTAATCCACACCCGACCCCATCCTCCTCCTCCTTCCACATCCCACATGCCCCGACCGCCGGCGTGAGCACGACACCTTCCACCCAAATCCCCGACCCCTCCACCAAATAAGCGCTGGCCTAAGCCATGGTGCATGCAGTATAGCCATGACCTCAAGGAGCATTTGGTAGCGGAGATGCAAATCGCGGCCGCACGCGCAGATGAGGTCGCGATGGCTGCCATTCGTGCCGACCGCCAGATCTTGGAGGAGCACCTCGCTGTCGAGGCCACCGTTGACTCCTCGCGTGCCGACGCCGCGACGCGATTGGCTGCTTTAAATGACAATTCGTGGCGTTTTCTCGAGGCCACCATCGGTGTCTTTGATGAAGACTACGAGGTGTTTTCTCAGCGTGCATGTGCTTACCTCATCTCGAGAGCCAGCAGGTTGGTGCTCGGAGTGGCTCAGGCAACTCAACACTACAACGAGGGCACCCAAGATGCGGAGGCCTCGCCCTCTTCCATGTCCAAGGAGCCAATCGTCATTGATATCTCCGACAATGAGGAGTAGCTTGTCTTATTAGCTCACTATAAGGACCCATGTGCAGTTTTCTAGCTACTGCCTTTCCTTAACTAATTCTAGTGAGGTGTGCTATCTAATTTTACCATGCAATCTTCTGCTATAGTGTACATGTTCTATATGTCGTGCAATGTGGTGTTCAAATAACTGCTTGGTTCAATTCTACAAATGTGATGTTCAATTCTTCAGGGTGCAATATTTCCAAGTTGTTAAGCATGCTTGGTTTGGTTAAATGTCTGATCTTCTATTAGGAGTATGTTATATTGTTCAATTGGTGTTTATTTAACTGCTTGGTTCATTTGTTGTGGCTTGGTTCACTTGTTGTGGTGTTTAGTTAACTGCTTGGTTCAATTCTGCAATGCGATGTTTAATTGTTGTGGCTGCATTCTATTATTGTATACCATGTGAGGAATAAATCGAATTTGGCTCTACTAAATACATGAGAAACAAATACAATTGCTATATTTCCAAGTTGTTAAGCATGCTTGGTTTGGTTAACTGTCTGATCTTCTATTAGGAGGATGTTATATTGTGCAATGTGGTGGTCAGTTAATGTTTGGTTCATTTGTTGTGGTGTTTAGTTAACTGCTTGGTTCAATTCTGCAATGCGATGTTCAATTGATGTGGATGCATTCTGTTATTGTATACCATGTAAGGAATAAATCGAATTTGGTTGTACTAAATACATGAGAAACAAATACAATGCTATATTTCCAAGTTGTTAAGCATGCTTGGTTTGGTTAACTGTCTGATCTTCTATTATGAGTATGTTATATTGTGCAATGTGGTGCTCAGTTAATGTTTGGTTCATTTGTTGTGGTGTTTAGTTAACTGCTTGGTTCAATTCTGTAATGCGATGTTCAATTGATGTGGCTGCATTTTGTTATTGTATACCATGTGAGGAATAAATCGAATTTGGTTGCACTTAATACATGAGAAACATATACAAGTGCTATATTTCCTAGTTCTTAATCATGCTTGGTTTGGATAAATGGGTTTTCCATGTGGCTTCAATTAATCTGATGAATCTACAATGTGCTTATTTTTCGTCAACATATTTTAATGATAGCATGCGAACCCATACTTAACCTGATCACTAACTACCTTATATGTGTTGCAGGGAAACAATGGGAAGCACTGAGGTTTACAAGATGGTACTAACTATTATACCTTGCCTTTTTTTATTCCTTTGCCCTGTTTCCAATATAGAGATGATATTTATGCACATCCTTGTTTTCAGGGTTCACTGATGATTACCTCTCAAACCAGCTCTGTGGTGAGGAGGCGAGGAAAATTTTCATACAACACCCACTGTTCAATATTGAAGGGTTCCTAAAGAGGTCAAAGGATGGACGGTCAATCATCCACAGGCACTGGCCTAAAGTTGCAAAGACCTTCAACATGAATGAAGGCTCAATATTTGCCTTCTGCTTCTGTAGTTTTCCAGATGAGATGCGTCTCTCTATGTACCGTCTATGATGCTAATTTCGAAAGGTTGTAGATGTTGCATGTGAAACTTTCTGCCGGTGCAGTTGTGTAATGGGATAGCTGAGTGCTATAGCTATATCATGTTGTACTCCAATGTATTTCAATTATGAAATCCTGCTTCCTTAATATGGAAATGGAATATATTCTGTGCTTAATATGAATGTCAATTAGATTAGTAAATGGATTATTAATAATAGGGCAATTAGCTTGCTAATTGGGTTTTGCTATTGCAAACGGTTAATGAGAAAACACCGTGGGCGATGACCTCAGGCAACGCACATAGTTTCTAGGAATAAACCCTGTTGGATCGATGAACAATCACACACGACATTCTCTTCAAAACTATTTGCGTTACGCCACCTTGCGCAAATGTTTTCCTTGTAGTGAATGTGTGGGATGTATATATGAATGGAAACGTTTAGTGGTGACTGACTGTGTGGGATGTACTTACGACCGGAAATGATTTCGCCTGTATAATTATATATTTTTTAGCACTGGTGTATGTATTTCTATATTTGAGTGCTCGCCAGTCACACACGACCTCATTTTGCCGAGCGTGTGTGCCAGGAGGGCATATCCCCAACAGTTTCTGGGTCATGTGGGAAGGACCCCCCCTATCGCCCACACTCACTTGGCGACGGTTCCGAATGCCATCGGGGAAAGGGGTTAAAAACCGTTTGTTTTGGACCGACGCGTACCAGTGTTGGGCATTCCAGGCTTGGTGTCAATAGCAGCAGCATACTCTTTCTTGAGTACTTTCTTCTTGGAGGTCACCTCCTCCTCAATGATCCTCATCCCTCAGATTCAGATGTTCTCTTCTTCTTTGTTCTGGTGGCTGCCTTGGGCAAGTTGCTGGGAGTACTTCTGCTCCCCTCATCATAACTACTTGAGCGACTAGTGCCCTCATTGAGGTTAACTTGCTCTTCATATTTGTTCTAGCTATCACTTCCCTATGACCTGAAATTGTCCCTATGAATAGTTGGGTATAGATAGAGCGGATGAGCATCACAAAGTGCAGCTTATTTTGCAAAAAAATTGAGACAACAACTTAATTTTAGTTTTCTACGGAAAGCATTTTGGAGCTACCGATTTGACAAACTCGGTGACACCGAAGCACTAACAGAGTCTAAACACATAGTTTCAGTCAGACCGAAATGCAGTTCGGTGACTCCGAGATGCTAGGGTTTCACAGAGAAAGTGATTTTGGTTGCACCGATCAGTGCACTTCGGTCAGACCGAGTTGTACTTGTGCAATGGCCAGGGCCAATCAGTGTGACCAAGATCCTCAGATCGGTCGGTCCAAGATGGGTTCGGCGGAAACCTAACCCTATGTTATTGCATCAAATCTATTCTATGCAATTCTTTTGGTGGATAGATCAATCTCATACATGGGAAGAACATAGGCATTGTGCTTTGTGCAAGAATCGGAGTTATGCAAAGCACAAAGGGGTCAAATCTGTACCCTAACTTGGCGATGGACTTGCTACAGTGGCAACGGCACTGAGGATCCCATTGACGGCGGCGGAGAACAGCGGCAAGGGGTCACTGGCGACAATGTCAATGATCCGAAGACCAAGGGAGCGGCAGTGCAGGGAGGCGCAGTCGAGTGTTTGCAGGAGTTTCCAAAAATTCAACCCACGGTATATATATACCCAGTCGCTATCGGTGTGACCGAGTGGAACGACTCGGCGGCACCAAGATGCAAAACTGCTAGCAGTTTCTGCAACTCGGTGTGACCGAATTGTTCAAATCGGTTGCACCGAGATGAAAACCTAGATCAACTTAATTAGTTTGGTGAGACTGAGTAGGAGTGAGTTGGTCTGATCGAAATGCATTAAGAGGTTTTGGAAGTTAAGCCCTTGACGGATCGGTGTCTCCGAGTGCTCCTCACCCAGAGGGTCCGAATTCGACTTGTTCAAACTTTGTGATGTAGCATGAATAGAGTTTGAGATGAGAAAAGGCATAGATAGCTAGAGGGAGTACTTAGGCATTCTTGTCCATCCATTTAGCAAAAATAAAAAATAAACAATCAAAGCAACAAATGGATGTCCTCGAATGGAGAAAATTATGCAACAAACATGCTCACGCAATAAGATGGCAAATAAAACATGTGGCAAAGCATGCACAAACACTCTAGCATCGATCAAGCTAGCAATTGGCAGTGACTAGGTCATCTTTATATGAGTATATTGACTGGGGAGTCAAATGAGAACATTTGATCGTAGGTCACACTCATCGTTTAAGCACAAGTGGGGTTACCACTTTTACATAAAGCATTGTTGTCTTCACACCATTAGAGTTGCTTTAGCTCAATTATTAGAGCAAAGCTCCCCCTAGATGTGATATCCCCCCTTAGAGGGATGAACTAACCTTGGGTTTTGTCAATGATGACTTCTTGTAGGTGTTGAAGATGTGGATGCTCAATGTTGATATAGATCATTTGGAGCAATCCATTGGAGTTAGTTGGACTTTCATTACCTACATGAGTTAGTTCCACAAGGAACACACAAGGATATCCATAGACATAGAGTGAAACACACATATGATAATGACCATAAAAGCATTAGGTTACCTTGTCCCTTGTCTTACCAACAAGAGGGTTTGTGACTACATGAACTAGTGCAAGATATGGAAGTTGATTACACTTGTCCTTGCCAAAATATGAGTGAAGTATGTTGGCGGAGTCACCCTCAAGAACTCTCTAGTTATTCTTCTTTGGGATCCACATCAACTTGATGGGAATCCTTGGAGTCGTAGTCAAACTTTATAAAGTAGAACTTGATGTAGTCTTGGGAACCCACTTGACCATGGACTTAGGAGCTTCTTCAAATGAATCAATATCTTCTTGAAGCTTGTCCTTGCCTTTTAGCTTGTGGTCTTGTGGTGGAAGATCATCTTGAGCTTGTGTTCCTTTGAAAGAAGTGGGGTCATACTTCTCTTGTTGAGGAACAAACTTTGCCTTGGGGTATTGATCTTCTTCCCACTCAACTCCATTGGCATTGAACTTTCGTTCAAAACCAACACCTTGATTCTTCTGGTGCCTTCCTTGCTTGTGTACAATTTCCTCAAATTGCTTACTTCCGGCAAGGCTCTTGTAAACACCTTTCTCTATAATTCCCTTCAATAAGCTATTTTCTTGTTGAAGTGTAACCTGGCTAAGAGAATCATTAGTGGAATCAAGAGAACTACTAGAAGCAACAATATTGGATTTAGCATGATTATTGTTACTACTAGAAGAATAATCTTTCTTGCTCTTGTTGCCAGATTTTACTTGTGGCATATAAGTAGAAAAGAGTAAACGCTTGGCAACGTAAGAAGAACTTTTGTTTCAAAGATCATCTTTGATTGATTTTAAGAACCCATGCTCTTGCTCTAAATTTAGCTTCTCGAAGCGTAGCTTCTCATGAGTCTTTAAAAGCTCTTGATGATCCTCTAGAGTTGTGTCATGAGCTAACTTAAGAGTGTTTAGTTCTTTAGTTAGGCACTCAATCTCCTTCTTATCATTGTCATTCGTTTCATCTCGATCAGCATGATTAATAGCAAATTCATCATAGTTCTCATCACTAGTGTTGTCAACAAGTAAATCATCATCACCTAGCAAATCATCTTCATCACTATTGAAATCAACATACTCGGGGTGTGATATCTTAGGGCCTTTAGCCATGAAGCATCTTCCAATTCCTTCATTGGGTGAGTCAAATATGCCATAGGAGTTGGATGACACAAGTGCAAGACCGGCAACACCTTCATCTTGAGTATATTCGGAGTTGGAGTGATAACTTCTCTCGGAGTAGTTGTCGGAGTCGGAACCGAATACCCATTCACCAACGTGATCTTGATGCCTTCGTCTTGTGTAGCTCTTTGATGACTTGTTCTTCCTTTCCAAATCATTGCTTCTACGAGAGGGTCTTCGTTCATAACGATCATCTCTACCCCTTCTCTCTCTTGGTGGTGATTCATCTCTTTTACTTCTCCTTCCTGGTGAATCTTCTCTTTTCTTGTAGGGAGTCGTACACTCATTGGAGTAGTGTCCTGGTCTTCTACAATTGTAGCAATTGCGATCACGACTAGAATCTCTTTTGTCATTGTAGGATCTTGACTTGGAACTCCTCTCTTTGCTTCTATTATTGTAGATTTTTCTGAAGTTCTTCACCATTAAGCTCAATTGTTCATTGAAGACTTTTTTCCTATTTGATGGTGTAGGGGCATCACATGAAGTTTTATAGGCACCACTTGACTTGTTGTGGAGCTCTTCCATATCCTTGAGTGACATCTCTTGAGTGGCAATTCTACCAATGACTTCCGTTGGCTTGAGATCTTCGTAGTTGGGCATCATTTGGATCAAGGTGCACACGGTATCATATTTTCCATCCAAGGCTCTTAGGATCTTCTTGATGATGAATTTGTCGATCATCTCTTCACTTCCTAAGCCGGCAATCTCATTTGTGATGAGAGCAATCCTAGGGTACATCTCAGTGACTCCTTCACCATCCTTCATTTTGAACTTGTCAAGTAGACTTTGAAGCACATCCAATTTGGATTCCTTGATAGACTCGGTACCTTCGGGCATATCAACCAAAGTATCCCAAATTTCCTTTGCATTCTCAAGGCGGCTGATTTTGTTGAATTCTTCGGGGCACAATCCGTTGAAGAGAATATCACAAGCTTGAGCTGAAGGAAATATGCCCTAGAGGCAATAAAAAGTTGTTATTTATATTTCCTTATATCATGATAAATGTTTATTATTCATGCTAGAATTGTATTAACCAGAAACTTAGTACATGTGTGAATACATAGACAAACAGAGTGTCACTAGTTTGCCTCTACTTGACTAGCTCGTTGAATCAATGATGGTTATGTTTCCTAACCATAGACATGAGTTGTCATTTGATTAACGGGATCACATCATTAGAGAATGATGTGATTGAT